>NC_142185.1:11639022-11790248 GCF_026936395.1 Plectropomus leopardus | reverse complement strand
TTCATTAGGTGCACTTTTTACATAAATGTATTACATTTACAACAGGTCCTCAACAGGTAATTACAGATGTGAAGTGCACATTGATTTTAATTTTAGTATCAAGAACCAGACAAAAAACAAAGTCATGTCATGTCAATGTGAAACTTCTAGCGGCTGTCAAAGTAGTTGGTGCATTTTACAACTTGTTGTTCCCTGTCATTTGGAAGGCAAACAGTGTTTGGATGTAAGGCCGGGGGAGTGAATGTCCCTGATCTGAAGGAGACAAAAGTGTTTCATCTCCAGCCATCATCTTCAAACGTAGTCAACTGAAGGGTCGTGGAGGGGGTACTGCCACACCTCCTGTCCATCTACAGTGCTAGTGGGCAATCTAATCTCGCTGTCGGACATTCGCTGCCGTGTGTGTGAGTTCAGCTAAACTAAAAAAATATTTGTAGCTAAATGTATCAGGAAAAATAACGAGAAGTGTCAATATAATAGAAGTGCATGTATACATATATATATACATATACATATACATATATATATACACATATATACATGAAATGCACCCGAGTAAAAGTAAATGCATTCTTTAAAACAACTACTCTTAAAAGATACTAATATATTTAAGAAACTTACTCAAGTAAATGTAACGTAATGTAAGTAATGTAAGTGTAATGCATTAGTACCCACCATGGCCAGTGGACATATTCACCACTTTTATATAGATACATAACAATGGTTAAAAATAAATTAATTAATAAATGGAAACAAATCACTGGCTTTTGGTGAACAAAACAACCACAAATAACAGTAAAACAGAAAGAATATATAAACTTTCAACAATATTTGAAAGCAGAAGACATTCTGCTGGCTGCATCTGTTAATGAAAGTAAAATCAATGTTTTAACCTTTATGATTACCTCAGTGGAATAAAATGAGTTTTGCTTTAGTACAGGACAAAAAAAAACCAAACATGTATCCCAGTGTTTTTTCCTGTCAGGTAAATATTTAAGCCATAGCAGGGTGGCCAATATACTCCATGATGGCCACTATGAATAACTAAATTTAATAATAACTGTGTATTACAGTGGTGATTGAAAGGCAACTTTCCCTCCTGAAACTATCCGCCTGCACTGACCCAGAAAGTTGGCAGTGGGGAGACATAATAAAGGGTTAATTAGGGTTGCACTGCTTTGCACGGAGAGGGATTACATATAAAAATTGCCGTGCAAATTTTGAACGGAGCAATAATTTAACAAGAATAATGAATGGTAATAACAAGCCTTTGTCCTTGAATTATGCATTGCACCGCATCATTACCACAGATTGAGCATTCTTTGTATGAATCCTGCAAAAAAAATCTCTTTACACCATGCAATGCTAGATAAAGGCACATTTAAGTTAATTTCTTCACGTATTACAACAGCGTTAAATTACAAAGGCAATTTGAAGCTTCATAAATTAAGATATTCAAGCATATTTATAAACAAAACAAGCTGCCTTTGTTTTGCTGAAAGGCATGGGGGATTAGGATTTTCAGTGGCAAATAAACACAAGGTATTTCATGCGCGAATGTACTTGAAGGTACAATAACTCATCACAGTGATATTTTCTGTCCAGCATTGTTGGGATGTAGCGACCATGACGGGGAGATTTGGATCGACACAATGAATCGTGTCTAGAATGGGGTTATTTTCTTTGAAAGTGGCAATATACTTGGCCAAATTTATCTCCCTTTCCAATTGGGATATTTCAACTGTGCTCGGGCTACAAACTCAAACGTTAGGACACACTTCTAAGAGATCAGTTACAGACTACATCACAGTATCCATAAGTGATTATTGCATTTTTTCCCCCATGTACATTTATTGTAAACTGACCTATGAGTTACTATATAAGCTGGCACTGCCACACTAACAATATAATAGATTGCTTAGCATGTTGTTATATCAGCAAAAGGCTTACTGAGTCAGAAAGGGCAAAATGTCCAAAATGTTGGTGTTTGATTTAAAAGGATCACTCTACTGGGGCTATTCTGAGGTGTGCAGTATTTTATTCTTTACATAGTGTCTTGCTAATATCTGCGCCTCATTAACAACTCTCATGGGTTTACGTCCCGCTTTCATTTCTAAGTAAGCAGTACACATATTTAAAACACTGGCCTCATCTGAATTATCCAGGCAGTCGTAGTCTCCATCACAGCGGAATCTGGAGGAGATGCAGTCTCCGTTAGTGCAGGCAAAGTCCTTGTGGTTGCAGGTGACTGGCTCTAAGTTGAGAAAAACAGATAGAAAATAGTGCCAAGCTGATTCTTTATTCCAGCATTATACATAACAAACATACATCCCCTGATGCAGCGATCGGCCAAATGCTCTGTGTTGGCAAAACCATCGTTTTAGCTAATTAGAGTCATTTTGTATCAGAAGTGGAGAAACTGGCAAAGCTGATCAAGATGTAAATGAATTCATTGCAGCTCTGACAATGGAGGGGGGGCAACATACTTTCTGAAGCCAAAAAGCTTGTATCTGCCATTTAGTGCGAGTCTGTCCCCGAGGACAATATTAGGGCGCAGCTAAACAGCTGCATCAGACCCAATGTCTGGGCCCTCCCCTTGTTATCATGGACTGTTAGCTAACGTGCGGTGTGTGTTATGAGTTTGTGCTGCAACAGAGACTCCCAGCAGGCATTGCAGCAGAATCTGATTTGCAGCCTTTCCACTGTCTGCTGGTCCACCTGCTTAATTCTTTGCCATCCAACACTTGACTGGCTTTTATTTGCATTTTAAGTGACATTAATAGGTGTGGGGAATAAGCGTCCAATAAATCACGTAAATGATGCATACTCAGCAAAAAACGGCATGTACCTGCTCATATGACGTACAGGCAAACAATCCCACGCCTGCACACGTGTGCGCGCACGCGCACACACACACACACACACACACACACACACACACGCACACACACGCACACGCACACACACACACACACACACAAACACACGCGCACACACTTGAATGCACGAACAAAAGATATGGAATTTAACGAGGTGTGTTGCCAATTTCATTTCATGAGTAAATAAAAGTTTTCTTTTTAAAAGTGATGATGGATATCTAAACAAAAGGGAATATGAGCTCGGTAAATTACAGTGAATAGATGGTATCAAGAGCTCAGGAGCCTCACATTATTCTCAGAGAACGAACACAGATAATAAGAGTAAGCTTTAAAGAGAGAGTTGAGCCTGGCTGAGTCGATAGTGGGAAGCATTACCCAGGGTGTAGAGATACAGGGGTGTGTGTGTGCGTGTGTGCGTGCGTGCGTGTGTGTGCGAGTGTGTGTTTGTGTGTGTGTGTGTGTGTGTGTGCGCGTGTGTACGTTTGTGTGTCAGAGACAGAGAAAGGTGGAAGATGGTTACGGTGGTGGGAGGGGCACTCAGGTGTCTTCTGAGAAGCCCTATTCTTCACTGCTTAAGTGCGTGTAGGACGTCAGCAGTGTATAGAAACAAACTGAGCTGCCAGAAAGTGAAGGAGTCAGGTACTCACTGCAGTTCTCCTCGTCTGAGTTGTCTCCGCAGTCATTCTGGCTGTCACACCTCCAGTGGTCTGGGATGCAGTTGTTATTCTCGCAGCGGAATTCATGAGGTCCGCAGGTCTTTTCATCTTTTTCATCAGGAGCAAACAAACATGAAGATGAAAATGGCTTCAAAGAGCATGAATATTAATAGTGTGCTAGCTATCATATTTTCTACGTGTAATCATCGTTTCCTCAGGGTTTCCCTAAGCAAGTCTGACACAGAGTTCAAAACACAGTACGCACTCCAGAGGCTAACACACCGTAAGATGAAATACCTGACTGTGCTACCAATCATCCTCTACAGATTTTGTGACAGGGAGTTGGCAAAATTGAACTTTCTTCAAGAAAACATCCAAGAGAATTTCAGAACACAACACATGCTGAAGCATTTGATTTTGGCTTTGCTATATACTGCACTCAGACTATTTCTCTGTTTCAGTGCCAACGAGTACCAGCATATATGACAGATACAGTATCTATTGATGAATGCCATCTCTAAGACAGTTAGAGGTGCTTCGATACGGGTTTTAGATATCAGCTCATCACTTCTTTGTCTTTTTTTATGTTATTAATTTGACAGCAAGCTTTTATATCCAAACAAGTCCTCCAACCTCATATGACCACGTAAGTTGTTTGTTCCAACCCTCTAATATGACCAGCAGCATCATTGTCTAAAATAATACCCCTACCGGAACTGTCGCAGCTTTAAACACATGGTAAATGTTGTGAAATGCTCACAGTCTCACCATAACTACGTGGTTAGAATTAGGTTACATAACACATTGGTTTGCTTTTGAAAAAAGGTCATGGTCTGACTTAAAATGAGTATGTTTGTTACTAGCACAATGCAGCGTGATGTATCTAACATGCCCTACAATATGTACATTATGTCAAATACTACACTGGGTTGTTAAAATAAATCAACACTGAGTTTTGGTATCACACGGGACACAAACACTGGTCTCCTGCATGAAAGTCTTGTATTTGTTTGATTCATACATCACCAATTTTGTGGTGACGCATCATTGCATCTCACCAGTACAGGTGCTTCAATGTGCGTTAAACCGGGTGATGTATATCCATTACTGCTGATCAGAGCTGGAGCCGTTAAATACTACTATGGAGTCCTTTGACTGGGATGTGAATGCCAATGGTAACCTTTCACATTACATACAAAAGCTAGATGTTAGCATGTGTAGGTGCGTTTTCTCTGCAATGGGAAAGGGGCTT
Source organism: Plectropomus leopardus (assembly GCF_026936395.1). NCBI lineage: Eukaryota > Metazoa > Chordata > Actinopteri > Perciformes > Serranidae > Plectropomus > Plectropomus leopardus. The sequence continues at coordinate 11,785,464 of NC_142185.1, read as the reverse complement.
TAGATCTTCTTGAAAAGACCATACCCCTGATTTTCACACAACCATTTTATAACATGTTTCCCGCTGCAAGAGGACACTGCTCTTCACTGTTTACAGTAAAAAATGTCCTCCTCTGCTGGAAAACAGATGAGAAAACTTGAGCCCTTATCATCTTAAACACAAGGTGTGAAAATAGAGTACACCCTTAACATGTGAGGTAAAAGTTAAGTCAAAAGACTGGAGTTGAGACTGAGGTCACGCTTCCTACTGAAAATACCAAGCCTGATAATGAGACTAAGAGATGTGGGCAGTGATACAGAGGTCTGGATCCAAGCTACAAAATGTCACTCAAAAAATTCAGTAAATGTCATTTGAGAGTCTGTGTTTTGACTGTTTTTTTATTTACTGTATATGCTGTTTGAAGTGACTCTGCCTGGGATTTTGGTGCGTGCGTCAGTTTGTGCATTTGCCTGTGTGGCTTGTAGTTGTTGTGGGTAAAAAAATTATAGAGGGCCCTGATGTATTTCAGCCTAAACCAGGCATTCCAGTGTTAAACATTAATGACCAGAGATAGAATTATCCAAAATATCTGCATTCATTTCAGAAAGAACAGATGCTTTGATATTTACTCCAGCAATACTTCCTCAGAATGGGTTTTCAAAGTCAAACTGAGAGCTTCCTTTTAAAAAGTCATTTCAGTGCAGACATCATCAGGGATAATGGCCAAGGTAACGCTGTTATCAGTTAGGGAAGAGATGCGTCAAAAGAGGAGGGTGGCAGATTCTGCCTGGATCTCTTTCCAACATGACAGCAGGAGGAGAGAATCAGGAGGGAGAGCTGAGAGCAGCAGCGGATGACACAAGGCAGCAATTCATTAGGAAGCAGCTCAGTCACTAACAGCATATAAAAGATGTGACATGGAAAAAAAAATTGTAATATTTCCCTGCTAAGTCAGAGCTCATTACGGTGCTAACAAGCAAAACTTCCTTAAACAGTCTAAGGTAATTCAAAGAGAAAATAAAAAAGCTATGAAGTAGCATTTTGTCTTTTAAGTGCTATGAAGTATTGAGAACTTTTTAGGTGATGAATCATTGGACGGCACTGAGAAACACTACAGATGATACAGTTTGAAGGCCTAAAGTCAAACATCAGTAAACTAAACACAGTGGGATAAACATTTACTCAATATTGCATCAGGGTCTTCTCAAGTTAATTGACATTAAAGCACCACATAAAACTACCTCAAAGTATAAAGGACGCTATTGAGAAGAGGTGTGAAAGCTTAAGACATCAAAGCATGAATATTCTTTTAATTAAACCCAAACTGTAATGTTGTGCAAGCTGCATATACTGACAACACTACCAACAATATTTGTTATTTTTCACTTTCACACCTAAGAGGCAGCAACACCTGGTACAAACAAACACAAACACACACCATGAAATTCAGCTTTTTTACATTCAAATAATATATAACAAAACATAAAATTCTTGCATTGACACAAAGTAAAGAGAACCCCCAACTCAAAACAAGAATACTCTCCATGTATTCATGTAGGGTAATCTATACAGCACATTACTTACAACAGATGCAAATATTTAACAAGTATTTAAAAGAAAAAGAAAAACTCTAAAAGCTTGGAAACTGTGTCTTCTACAGAAACTAGTCATTCACTTGATCATCTGTTATGTCAAAGTCCCTCACATCATTAATAAACAGCCTCCACATGTTTTCAGTTATGCTGTTTAGTTAGTATACAAGGCTAGATAACACTGGTCTGGTCTGTGAATCGTCTTCCTTAATAGTGCAATACATTTTTTAGGCTTAAAGCAAGCTGAGGTCTATAAAGACTCATTCAGTTTTACTATACTTAAGTTTCTCTGGATACAAATCCAGAAGGAAATGTTTAGAGTCCTTTAAGATTTCTTTTTGCAATTTTTTCACTATAGTTTTTACCTTTTCCCAGAGGGTTTTACTTTATGCACTGCCAAATACAGTGAGACAAGATTCCTGTAGTTTTTTTGTGCATATTGTGATACTGTAAGCAAGGTGATATATGATGATATAATTTTTAAAATTAACTTTAGGAGCTAGTGGCATGCTCTAAAAGATAATATTTTCAAAATTTACTTATACCCCTATTTTATTTATTAATATATTTGATCTCTTGACAGGGATCAGCTTATTTCTATGTAGTGAAATTGTCTTAATTGAAGAATTCTGGCTCTTTACAGAGGCATGTCAAGCAAATATAATCTTGGTGGGACGTGACACAAGGTAGAAAAAGTTCCCAAGGTGCCCTACTGTAGTAATAATGTCTTTTGTGTGTTGCGGGTCAGCATTTAAACACTGAGAGCTGCTAGAAATGCAAATAAAACTTAGATCATAATGCAGAGCTCTCATTGACGAAAGGGACAGCTGTCCTTCATGGCGTTCTCCCTCAGCACACCATCAGATAGGCGTAAAGAACGCGCAGGACTAAGTCAAACCAGAGTGAAGCCAAGTGTGAAATTAATTCAGATTAAATCAGATTCTTCCACCCTTTAACTGAAAAATAAGTGAAGAGGTGTGATTTATGGTTAAGTGGGTTTCCACAACTCACCGCAATTAGCCTCGTCTGACCCGTCTGCGCAGTCAGGGTCCTCATCACAAACCCAGAGTTTGGAGATGCAGTGCATGGAGGCCTTGCACTGGAACTGGTCTGGGGAGCAGGTGCTTTCAGCTGTGGGTAGATAGACAGGCAGTGTGTTTGGATTTGCACAAATAATCAGAGTGCTCATTAGACCACAGTGACATAAGAACCAGCGAGGTGGTCATTAAAATCCCCAAAACACTTGCAAACCTTTCCAGTGTTTTATTATAGCAAGTAGTTGTTTGTTATAAAACCTCACATTGTTTCAGATAGCATTTTAATTCAGTGGCGCAGCGCTTATTACAAAAGTGCATTCAAAACCACATCCAATCACTGTGGAAGTCTAAGAAGGGGTGAAGTAATTAGCTTCACTTTAATTAAAGGCTTTTTTTCAAGCTTCTCTTTCTCCTCCTTACTTTCTTGCATTCTCTTTCCCTACTCTGACCCCTCTTGCAATCACATGCAAGACAAATGCAGCCGTCTGAAAGACTTGAATGGGCTGTGATATTCTGATGAGTTACATCATGGCAGAGAAAATCTGTTCTTATCCTCTGTGTGATTCAATATCTAATCCCTTTTCACAGGAACAGGCCCATGACAAGGGCTGCCTTTAGAATACCTAATGAAGACTATGTAATGTCAATGTCGTCATAAAGTCTGTTCAAGCAGAAGAAATAAATGAACCGTGCAAAAGAAAAAAAGACAATTAAGGCGATTTATCTTAAACCACAAGATTATATCTTTAAAACAAAAATATAAAAAACCTTAAAATAGTGACTTTTATCTAGGTTTTTGCTTCAGTGTTGGGGCAGACTGATCAAACGAGGGATAAATTCAGACACTACCCCGTCTAAAAGCTCAGTAAACCTATTTCTAAGACAATGAGTCTGACAGTAATAATGCAGTGTCTTACGACAGTCTGTCTCATCCTCTCCATCTCCACAGTCATCCTGACCGTTGCAGCGCAGGTTAAGGGGGATGCATTTCTGTTTCCTGGTGCACTTGAACTGGCCTGACAGACAGATGTATGTCTCTGAAAGAGAAAACAGGCAGGAGCAACGGGAGGTTGCATCAATAAGAAATGAGAGTTCAGACAAAGCTAGGCATCTATTTTACGACTACGGACTGGTAATGAGTCAGCCTACAATAGAGACAGCTTATGCAAAGTCTTACATTCATGTTAAAGGTTTTGTAAATGTACAGTGTCTGCTAATAAACTAATGAAGGTTTTTACATATGCAGTTTGTAATGCACAAACAGAGGCAGATAAAGATAAAGACAGTGAGATTAGGGCTGCAGCTATTTACCATTCTCTTTTATTAATAATATACTTTATCAACAATTTTTCCGACAAAACTAGACAATTAAATGTTAAACAGTGCACCCATCATGTTCTAAGATCCCAGGGTGACATCTTAAAATTGTTTTGTGACAAACAACCCAAAAATTGCCAATTAACATTATTTTGCGTGATAAATTATTCAAACAATTAATCAATTATTAAGACTGGTCTTGAGTCATGTTCTGATGATCAGTTAATTCATTCATCGACGGAGTGTTTTAGCATTAAATAGCACCATTGACAGAAAGGACATAACAGCAGTGGATGCATGGTTTAATTGATTCGCTAATGGAGACAGGTTTTCTGGTAATTGCAGAAGCAGCACAGCATTCAGCAAAAAGCAGTAAGTAAAAAAAAGTTCAAACGAACAGAAAGAAAAGATTTTCCACTTTAACAGTAATAGTAGCCCCATCCTTACCACAGTTAGCCTCATCGGAGTTGTCACCACAGTCATTCTCGCCATCACAGATGAATGGAGGGAGAGCACAAAGGCCAGTGCCACACTGAAAACGCCCAGGCTGACATTTAAATTCAGCTGTTGGGAAGGATCACAAGTGTATCTCAGGGTTTATACAGTGAGAGTTCAATAAGTAAACATAGAAATCTGACCAAAGCATTGTGTAAAAAAGGGAAGAATGCTAAACACATAAACAACAACGGCAACAAGAGGGCATTGACGGCAAATAAGAAGCAAAGACAGGAACAGTTCAAAACAGTGCCGTGCGCAGGAGGGAGGTGCTGAAGTCAAAAAAGGGCACTCCTCTCATAATTATTTATTACAAAGTGATGTTGCATACAGTAGCGCATCTTTAACTAACTTACATAATTATTGATTTCAATACCCCCACACTCATAGTAATTTAATTTCACAACAGTGACAAACGATGCTAAGGCTTACAAACACGTGCTCCCTGGCTGGCTGTCACCAGTGAATGTAGGTCAGAGATGGGGACTTGAGCAGCAGAATTAAAACTCAAATACAGTATTCTGGTATAACACACTGCTAGATGAGAGTTGATTCCATTGGCCATCTAAAAAATTAAAATAAAAAATACAATAAAATATAATATAGAACTAGGAAAGGGTATTTAAATGTTTTTTGGTGAAAAACACATAAAAGGACAAATATATTATTAAAGACCAAAAGGGCAGGCGCTTGAGCACTACCTGAGGTCTATCTGTGCATGCGTCTGGTTCACAATTCAATTTTAATATCACTCAAAGCTCACCAAAATAGGAGTTAGCTTTCCACTGGAATGTACTATGTTAGAATTTCAATAACATGGTACTCACGGCAGTCGGCAGGTTCATCTGATCCATCCCCACAGTCATCCACCGTGTCACACTTCCACCAGAAAGGGATACACTCATCTGTCCCGCAGCGAAACTATTAGCACCATGGACAAATATTGGAATAAAAAGAGAGAAAAAGAACCCACAGGATTTGAAGTAAACATGAATATTTAATTCCCAGTTTAAGCCTCAACATTCTTGAAAACCAGAGTCATAATCAATACACACGCATTTCCCTAAACCTACAGTACATGTCAGATGAGGAAAACATGTGAGAGTAAAGCAAATTGCCCTTAGGGGGAGGGAAAGTACTGATCAGGATAGAAAAGCACCAACATGCTCACATTAAACCTAGAAGTGGGAGGGGATGATTGCTGACCTGACTGGAGGTGCAGTTGGAGAGGCAGGTTTTATTGTCAGCAGCCAAGTAGAAATTAGTGGGACAGGCACATTTGTGTTCCCCTCCGGGAGACAGAAGACACAGGTGGCTGCATCCTCCATTTGCAATCTGACACTGGTGCTTGGGTACTGCACAGAAGAACAGAAGTACCTCACTGAGTTCAAACTGTACAACACTGTACAAATCAAATTCTTCTTAAAAATAAATAAATGAGGCCCGCAACAACTGCACGGCATGGGAGGTTTGAATGAACACTAGTGCCAGATGGACTTGTTACCTTCAGGCTGGCGCAGGGAATGGTAGACCTTGATAGATTTGATGGCTTGCCAGGAGTTGAGGAGCTCCATCCCTTGAGCGCCGGTTGTCTTGTGAGCACGTCGTAGTGATTTGGTCTTCCCATCCGTCCAATAGACAAAGTCCTCAAACAGAGTCAGAGCCATTACCCCTTGGATGTGATCATAGGACACTGGAGAGGGACAAATGGCCATGGCAGGCTTCAGTTAAATTCCTTTTTATGTAATTTAGCAACCAGGGATCTGCTAACTGTGCGGCATAAATTTCCTTGACAACTGAAAGCAACAAAGGTTGAAACTTTCAGTCAGTCACACCCACACCAGATGGGATTATCAAATTAACTGATGATTTGATATTTTCACTTTCTAATATCCTTTTACAATTATGTCATTTTCAGAATTTACAGCTGTAGTCGGTAACTTTTATTTCAATAACTTTTCACCATATCCACTGAGACTGTCACTCCATCCACACATGACAAAATCATATTCCTCTTTGCGCTCCTAATGCTTCCTAAGTGGCATTTGCTAGAATCCACCACGGCTAAATGAAAACAAACAACCAGAGTCGAAAGTCTCTAACACAGCTGTCAATCATGTCAATCACTGCTCGTAAACTAACTGGCAGATTGGGGATTCAATCCCCGGCTCCTCCTGTTTTCATGTCGAACTTTCCTCAGGCTAGAAACTGAACCCCAAATTGCTCCCAATGGCTGTTTCATCAGCGTGTAAGTGTGTTTAAACTGACCAGCAGGTGAAACCTTGTATGGTAGCCTTGGCCACTAATGGGTGAATGTGACTATAGTGTACCAGCGTTTATTGTGGTCGGGGGACTACAAAGAAGTTTTACAAGTGCAAGTATGTCTGTCATTTACCACTCAAAGCAAGAGGGGCGAGTCTCTTTGCTAAGCTTAGCTAACTAGCTGCTGGCTGCAGCACTACATTTAAAACACAGCTATAGGATGGTATCAAAGTGTACTTCCCCAAAACTATTCCCTTAACATGAACACCTTTAGTCTCACCTTTACGTCTTTGGGTGCCATCCATGTTGGCAAGCAGGATGTGGTTGTCGTCTGCCCAGTAGAGCCTCTTGTTGGTGTAATCGATAGTGAGAGCAGTGGGGCTATAGATCTCTTTGTCAATGATAACCGTTTGCCCTCGGCCATCCATGCCAATACGCCCGATGTGAGGGGGTTCACAGCAGTCTACCCAGAACACGTACCTAGTCAGAAGTATAACACAGTTCAAAGAGCTATACTGTACTACAGCAGGCAAACATGCTGGGAATAAAATGACACAAAATAAAACTCCTCAAATGAGAGCTCAATCTGGCAATTCCCAGGTTAATCATCTGAAAAGAGTTACTCTATACCCGTTCTCCCTCAAGCTGTGAAACCAATCTTTATTAGGAAAACACTTAAGCATTACGGTGAGTTTTACAGTAATGACAATATGCTTACCCTGTCTGGGGATCCAGAGCTAGATCTGTGGGGTTCTTGAGGCCAGAACTGATCAGGACGGTGGGGTACAAGCCATTGGCTTTGGACACTTCCAGCGTCTTCCTTTCCGCATCACACCAGTATAGATTTTTTCCTATCCAGTCTACAGCTAAGGCGCTGGGCACTGCTGTTCTGTGCACTATCTAGTACGCAAGAAAAGGAAGATCAGTTTTAGTATGGAGGTTTGTCTGTTGAACATTAATTCTCTAAATTTCCGCATGAATGAATGCAAAGAAATAGATAGCATTTCAACAAAACTTGCTCTTTCATTAGTTTACTAAAACACAAGAGCATGTACAGAGGACAGGTCTTCCTCTGTCAGGTAGAAGCAAATTATTTCAACCCTGACAGAAATAAACCCATTTGGTTTTTTCACAGACACAAATCTAGAGCGTTGAGTATTCGCTCAGTGAGTCACGACATTCTCCTCCATCAAATCAAAGTGCCTCTATTCTTTCAACCGCATTACACACAAGTCCTATTAGCATCCAGAGCAAAAGTGAACACTGTTATGATGTCTTTGAGATCCTATCTACACATGTTGCCATAGCAATGGCAACATATGTGTTTCCTCTGTTGCGCACAGTGGCTGAAATGTAAGTCAGGGCGATCATTAATGACTGCAACTGCAGACCACAAAAGCTGAGATTATCTTAAAGAACATGTGCAGAGAGCACTGTGTTGGTGTTATTAAATATAGTAGACATTTTAAATATGTGTAAAATTTGTATTCTGTAGTATGCAGTATGGCCATAAAGTGTGTCGGTTAAATTTAGTTATATTTTGTTGAGGCCAGGATTTGGCTAGTGCCTGCTCACTTGGACTTGTGAGAGAGTTTACGAGAATGGTAAAGTAATTTGTGCACATGTTTAGTCAGATGGAGGAGCTGTGTCTAAAGACTTAACCAATTAATTAAGGTACCAGTGTAGTTTGACCCATGCATAATTATGCAGAGCACATTTCTTAAATTAGAGGCTACAGATGGAGGGCACAAATCATTCCTGCTGCTATATGACAGCTTCGGTATCTGCTGACATTGGTAAGAATATAATTAATTGCACTCAGCCAGTACAGACTTGTAGTTACTCTTAATCACATACAAATTATATTTTGATGTGTATTTACAACTGTACTAGCCACTTATTTAGATCACATTGGTAAAAGTTAAAATCAATGTGTTTCATGTTTTTTTGTGATTTTGAAAAGGCCTAAAGCCATGAAATTTGCTATTTGCACCAAGACAGATAAATATGTGGATGCAGTTTTACACAGACTTTAGTACCAAAATTGCATTGCATTGCCTGATCTGTGCAAACACGTCCTACACTGCCCCAATTCATCCACCTCAGTGCAATCAACAAATAGGTGCAAGTGTAAACAAATGTTAGCATAGAACTATATAAATTTCATCAGAAAACACAAGTTAATTTGCAAAAAAGGAACCCATTGTATGAGTGTCTGTTAACTGTAGGATGCAGGGCAGCAGAGAGAGGCTGCCATTAATGATCTTATTCATCTTACTGCACTATTCTCATCGAGAGATTTGGTTGAAATATCAGCAAAGGCTTTTGACTGATGTAAATAAAATCTAGTAACTATCTAGGAACTCCATCAATATTCCCAAGGCAGTCTAGCCTTTGAGCTTGAAAAAGCAGTTGTTCAGAATAAACAATCATTGTGCCAGCTGGCAGATAAAGCCAATGCCTTGAAACCCCCCTTTTAACAAAAATAAATAAATAAATAAATAAATAAATAAATAAAATTAAAAAAATTCCAGCACAGATCCAATCTGTCAGTAAGGAACACGATTTGCTTTGAGGCCTTTTCTGCCTTTTCTGTCATCATTTGCAAGGAAATATATAGTCTTGGCAAGAGACAAGGCTTTCTCATAAGCAGTAATTTCGACAAAACAGTCACTAAAATATTATACATTGTGCAATATTTACCATCCTGACAGCTTCCACCAAAAAAAGGGAGCTGAATCTCATCACGTCTTTCTGGTTGACTGTATCACTAATATCTCACTATTGATCAAAGAGATTGATTTACAAGGCACTGAAGGTTAACTTCTCCTCATTTGGATTCGGCAAATTGAAACATAAAGACTGGATGAATCCGCCAGATCAATGCAGAAAGTTGTCTCAGTCATGTGGCTGTGTTGGAAATTTCATACTGACATGCTATTTAGTGTATCAGATTTTTTTTTTTTTGGTATGTCCATAACCTTAGTTTGAAACCAATACTATGTGAATTGCACGCTATTTATGGAAAAACTTTACAGCATGCAAACACTGGAGACTATGCGGGCATAAATATCCCACAGTGCAAGGAGACAGATGACAATGTGGCATTTAAGAATGTTTCCTGCAGAATTAGAGTGTATGCGTGGCAGTAGTGGACGACTGGGGAGTGGGGGAGGACAGCAAACTTTGGTAGTTTTGGTTTTTCCTGTTTAAATACATGTCTCTCTTTGAATTATTCTGTGTCCCCTCTCTAAAGTCAGAGGTTTTTGCGGGCCCTTGAATGCAGCGCAGCTCTCCATGAGTTCAGCACTTTGTGAGTTGCGGGTTGGATAATTGATTTGTCAATCAGCGCTGATCAGATCAGATCAATGGATGAGAGGAGCAGCTCTGAGTGAATGTAAACTTTCAGATCCAGCAGAACAGTTAAGTATTACTTCCAATGTGTCTGAATGCAATGCATAACCAGACAAAAATAGAAAATCAGATTGTGTTGGTAGATGTTTTATTTATGGCTGCTTGCCAAAAATTATTGAGCATGTGGAAAACCCTGGAATGAACGGGGACCAAGACAGCTTTGTCACGTCAATTATGCTTCTGTTTTAATGTGACTACATGAAGTGCAGATTTATTTATTTATCTATTTTTGTTAAATATAGTTTCAAAATTATTTTATCAAAATTAGTGTTTAAGCTGAGTTTGGGATCTGTTACTATGGTTGGTTTCTAAAACTGGATAGGAGGCTATGAGGAGGTGACATAATTACAGCTCAGTGCATACAAAAAGATCATTACAAATAATGTATACAGAAGTATGTTGGACATAGTACACATACTAGGTATGTGGTGCATAATATTTGTCTATTATTAATAAATTGCTTAATCTAAAGTGTTTTCCCTTAAAAAAGGCCATTCTTTGGTCTTAGTTACAATAAGAAGAGTTGTATGAACCCTGATACATTTACCTCTGGATGTTGATCATTAATGTCACTGTAGATGTTTTCTTTCATCGTATTGAAATACCTGCTGTGACATTAATGACTGTGTAGTCAGAGGTGTAACTGCAAAATTAACCTAAAGAACAAAGGTTTACTCTTTAAAATCAGGTGAAATAAACAAAGTATGTTATAAAATCTATAATTATCCATTGTTTTAATTAAGCAATAGATTTCAATTAATCTCTGCCTTGGTCAGATGAACTATCTTGGCAGAGAGAAAAAATCCACAGAAATACTCACTGCTCCCCAATCTTTTTCTCCTCATATAGCACGGCTATAGGAGCAGCACTGGATATCAGTGGCTCTTTTAATTAACCCAATGTGAGAAACTCCGCGATCTGTGTCTCAGACAGTTTGTCCTCTTGCTAAGCTGTGGCAGTGGCTCAAACAGAGACTGTGGGAGTAATTGAGCTGAATGAGCCTAATGCCCCCACACACCAATGCTAATGAGATGTGCAATTGGGACTCAGCAGGTGTTCTGCTGACATCCCAGTGTCCCCAGTGTCTGGGCTCCTATCCCATGACCCGAACAAACCTTGGTGATTACACCAGAGAGCACCATTGTGTCATTAGGCTTATTACATTTATCTGAAAGCCATTGATAATATTCCTATTATCACTGACACACATTCATTGTTGTTAAGCTAACAGGCCGTTGGCTGCCGACAGAACAAATCCATTATGTTGAGTATATAACAGGATAAAGGGCCCCCATCATCATCTGAGCAGTGATAATAAGCCACTTCAGCAACATACTTAATGTTTTAAATTTAAACGATACACCTTAGCTTGTTGACATGCATTTTGGTAATTCAAATAAATAAAAAAAATGCATCTAATAGAGCGTTAAAGGATTAATAAATACAAGTTGAAAAGGGACCAAGCAAAGTAAAGCCAATGAATCTTGGATAAAGTGGCACAAGGCACCATATGGCATGCAGTCACAGCAACTAAATCCTGTGGTACCTTGAGGTCGCTCCCATTGAGGCGCATTCTGTTGATCTTTCGACCACTTGGCCTGGTTGAGTCCACCCAGTAGATAAATTCTTTCTTATAGTCAAAGTCTATGTGGATAATGTTGTTGAGGCCCTGAGGAGAGAGGGAGATAGAGAGAGAGAGACAGAGACAGAGACAAAGAGAGAGAGAGAGAAAGAGAAAGTAGGTAAAACATTCTCATTGGCAACAAAGGTTTAGAACAAAGTAAATATTAAATTATCAAATTCCATTATCGCAAAAGTTACATTAAGTCTGTATGTAAGTCTATAAAATAAATGTCAATTTTTCTGTTGGAGCATATCCATGATATGTTTTAGAAGCAAGTGTTCATAGTGATATGCAGAACCCAAACACTTTAAAAGGAATACTTCACCCACAAAATTATTACTTGTAAGACAATAAGTCATGCCGTGTTACCTGGAAATATAAAGAAAACTTTTCTTTTTTTTTACTCACATGCCTTTGTGGAAAAATAGTGAACATGTTTACAATGTTTATAAAAAGCAAAACTATATTAAAACATCACTTTACAAAAATAATTTTAGAGTCTGGCTTTGAAGAGAGCAGATAAGTTTTACTTTCAGTTCATTTTTAAGTAGTAACTTTTTGGCAAAAATGTATGTGTTTGGTAGATACTGAGCATACAACTGGATAAAGGAGACTTTGATTATACTGCAGTGCACACGTGGTGTGAGAGTTTATAAAAGAATGTTTTGATGCAGTTTTGCAGTTGTTAAAAGTATTCCTAAATAAATCAATAGATCAATATGTTCACTGTTTTAAATGGAGTCATGCGAGAAAAACAGTTTCCTTACAAATTTTAAGGAACTCAGCATGACTGATATTTACATGGTCATTTTGTGGGCGCTGTACACCTTTAATAAATAAATATTAATGCTAACAGCTTCAGTTGTGTTTTTCAGTCATTCATATGACAGATACACTCCTATTTTATTAAAGCTGTCTACGCGGGTGGTGTAAAAGCTCTTTTTTTCTTACATTATGCGTGCAAGCACACCTTTACGCTTCAAGTCTATTTTCTTCCATTTTACACATGTAACAACTGTGATGAGTTCTGAGAGATACTAAAAACACAGGTTCCCATCCTGTGTAGACACTGAAAGAGGACATAAACTGCTTCTGTGCTAATGTGCTGCCTTTTCTCTGTCAAAAGCAACACTTGTCAGCCGATTAAACCAATCCAGTAAGGTCAAGTTTAATTAATTATTTGAAATACCTAGAGATGGAAATGCCAGCAGGATGAGAAACAGAATAACATAGCCAGCCTCTACAGTATCTCTGTGTGATGTGGTATTTACTGCACAAGCGGTATTGATTCAGGTGGTTTTCCCATAGGTTCCGATGCTTTCAGCTATACCGAGCATTTGAGGAGCCAGTGAAGTCTCACATCTTCTGTGAAGTCAAAGTACTATCAAAGCTGAAGAGTGAGGTACTTCCCTACTCTGTCATGCTCACAGGACCCCACTGTCAGTCAGACACAGCCGCTCACCAAACAAGTGCCCCCACCCTGCTGTCTCGCACTGTGGGTGCCGAGAAAAGGTGTCAGATAATCTGACAGGCGAAATGAGACATCTTCATCAGATCATCAACACCCTCACAGACAGGCGCCAAAGTGTCCTGGGGGAACCCTTCTCCACTCCAAACCATCAGCTATAGACTTGAAGCGTGCATGCTCCTTTTATCAGTGTCTATATCCAGAAATATGTCTCCCATTCATTTTGGGATATACAGTCCACATTCCCTGTGGACTGTATAGACCACAACCAACTACAAAAACAAGCCTAAAAGCTTCTAAGAATAGATGATAAAAAAATAATAATTAAAAATATTGTATCAATTGTATCAAATTGTGTGTATACAGGTTTTTACAGTGCAAGTACTCATATTTACATCACTGTCAACACACCATTGATTTCCTGCTCTGCTACTTTTCTTTCTAAAATAAGTATCTGACAGTGAAACCTTACGGCACTAAATGCAGTCACCTAAGTTTTGGCCTTTGGATACCGACCCAAGCTTTGAGGTGATACTTTATACTTGTAGATTTTCAACAAGCTTTGTATCAAAACATTGTGGGTTGTAAGTGTATATAAACTAGGTAATACATCCCTCCATCTTACCAGCACCAAGATCTTTCTGCTTATTGCCAGCAAAAATCTGCCAGATGACACAAAATGTATCATTGGGTGGATTTTCGCTGGCTCTTATGCTGTTGCTGGAAACACAGATTGTTCTTCCTCATTTTTGCACACACTCCACTACAGAAAAAGGTAAGCATTAAAGCAGATAGAGTGACACCCTCCCTCTCTCAAATTCAGGCCAAACTCAAGCAGACTGAATATAAATAAATAAATATAAATAAAGATTATGTTACTGTATTCTCCATTTCTCACCTAAAATGTCTTCAGCAACATATTTTAGTGCACTGTTTAGCTGTAGTATTAGAATTTGTGAACAGTAAGTGTGTCATACTGTTTCCTGTACTATGAAAACCAGGCTGAAAAAACTGAGATGAAACGGTAAAACTAAGCAGTGCTGATCAAAAATGAACCAAGATTCTGGTACTGTGTTGGCTAATTCTGTGCTGAAATGTTTACAGGAATGAATTTGAGCTTACTGTAAACCATATTGTTTTAAGACAAGCAACATGCATTATGTCATCAAACAACAAGAGTGTTCATTGGCCACAGTGAATTCTGGAAGTTGAAGTTTTCTACCTCTTGAGGAAAAGCAAATATCACAGCCCTATCCCTCTGTTTTTTTCTGGTCATGTAGCACCAATTTCAAAAGTACTGAGTCTTTCCACTGCATAGACAACCCATTTTGACAATAAGACTTTCTTTTCAACAGTGAAATATGTATTTCAATCGTCACTTGTCCCAACATTAAAATTGTAAAAGTTGTCATTTAGAGTAACAGCCACAATCTGGTTGCAACATGCAAAAACTTTTTGATATTGTACTTTATGTAGAACTCTCGCATAAAGTGATTTCTTAATACTACAACTGCTAATTTATCTGAGAATATTTTGTTAAAATTCACTGATTGCCTTCCATGAGACATTTACTGTAACTGGATAGCTCATGGAAAGCCTAACTTATGCAAAATGTTATCCCAGGTAATCACATTCCCTACTGTACTGGAGCCAAAGCAGATGTTTCACCTCTAATTAAACACAGTGAAAACATTTGAATTAAAGACAACAGATACAGCTCTAAAACACATTTAAAGCTAGAGTTGGTAACTTTTATAAAAATAGCTTTATTACATTTGCTTAAACTGTCATTTTATCCACACAGTAGTGCATGAGACAGAGTGTGACAACATAATGTTCCCCCTCTCCCTCACATTGCCTCTAATGATATTTGCTAGAATCTACTGCAGCTAAAGGAAAACAACCAAGTGGGAGCTGAGGTGTCTCTAACGCAGCCGTTAATCATGTCAATAATGTCAATCGTGTAAATCACTGCTTGTGAACTGCAGTGGGCGGCACTTTGTTTTGGCCCGTTTGTTTTCAACACGGTGGCCGAAGCAAACGCTCATTTTACAGCTAAACAGCACACTAAACATGTTTTGGGAAATATCTGGGGTGAGATATAGGTAATGCAGGACTAGGATCTTGATTTATTTTTGATCTGCCTATTTCAAGAGCACTGATTACTGACATTACTGACACCTGTGCCATTAGAGGCACTGCGAGGAGGCAGAGGAACATGACATTTTTTCACATAATGTCTATCTCATGTGCTAATGTTTGAATATAGTGTTGAAATAATGAAAATGTATTTTTAGAAAAGTTACCACCGACAGCTTTAATGGGTTTAAACAATTTGTGAGGGTGATACAATAACATTGCAAGTAGATTGCATGTGTGGTGGGAGGACACATTTATGCTAACAGTGAGAGCACAACGTAGGGAAAATTGATCGTCCCACTTAAAATTTACATATCATGAACATATTATCTGAAAAAGGTATATAATGGTGTGTTAGAGTGATATGAGGTCGGTGAAGTGTCGAACCACCACTCAGTATAGCCCATGCATATTCCCCCTTCCTAGCTTCCATTAACACTAACACGCAGTGATTAAGGTGAGTTGTGGCTGATGAGAACTCTGATACAGACAGTAGAGCGCATGGAGTTGAGAGGTTAATACGACTGTGAGAGGAGACTGTGGGATATCCCCTGGGTTGCTTTACAGTAAATCACAGCCAACCATTAGTGGCAATCAACAGCCAAATTCAAGCATTGCCTGAAGCAGCTGTGTGAGCTAGGTATGATTAAAATAGCTTTTCCATGGGGTCCTCTATAGGATGATTTTGCTCTCTGCCAATCAGAATGGCATGTTTCCTCTGGTCATGGGGAGGGGGTTGGGAAATGATGATGAAGGGTGAACATCTCATTAACACAGAGCAATACTTTAGTGGTTGTGTCACACAGTAGTTTCAGGTGTAGTCACAAAACTTGCCAGGGAAAATTAACCCAGCAATGCTGAATGCCTTGAGGCAACACACAATTTCCAGAGAAAAGGGGGCTTGTGCAGCTCAATCAGATGCTTCTCTGATCACTGAGAGAAACATCAGAGGGTACGTAGACCAGAACACACTGATTGATTTGAGTCTGACTGCAAACATTCCAACATTTGTAGATCTTTATCAAACTCTGATATACTTTTTGTTTACCTGTCAAAATGTCACAGCTTTATCCTTGGACATCATACAGTAGCAAATACCCGTTCTTTTGCAACTGCTCACATTTTTGTTCATAATTTCTGCTATACAAAACGCTGCATTCACTATTCAATAAGGTATCGCTAGCATTATCTTTTGCTGCTCTCTCCAAAGGTACTATTTCCTCTGTATATTTAGCAGGTGGACGTTATTACAGTCACTAAATTTTACATCGTCAATGTGATTTCAAACAACAGCCATTTAAACCCACACTGACTCCATAACTATCTGACAGACTGGTTACAAAGAGCAAGGGAGATTCCAAATTAAACATAAGAAGAGGACAAGATGGTAGTTTGACTGAAAATCTGATGATGCCTCTTAAACTGAGCTCATGTTACGGGTGTTTAAGGCAGAGACCTTGGTTGGAACTAATGTTCAGCCCAGATTATCTACCAATGTGCAAGTTCATAGATCTAGTCTTAAGGTTAATTTATACACCTTTCACGTATCAAAATATATGAATCTATTTTAAACGTAAATGTGACTGTCCTCATACTTCAATGTGTCCTTTGTGATGGTCTCACAATGCAACAAACTAGGCGATGGTGGAGGAGGTTGCAGTATTGTACCTTTAAACGGTGGCAGACTTGTAGACAGTTGTTTCTACAATTGTTTTCACTAATTTCACTATATATTACTATATACTACAAATTTGTTGTATTCCACCATTATTTGAATCTCATCATCATCCCCGACAGTTGTATCTTGCTTGAACTATGCTACACTGCCTCCACAATCTCCATTGGTACTGCTCTGATTCGTCCAGACCTGTAAACTTTCAGGAAATGTGCACAATTATGGAGGGAATGAATGCAGGGTACAGACTAAAGGCTGCATCCATCTCTGTATCTCACACTGAGCATAAATGAACCCTTAAACCTCTTGAACTGCTCGTAGATACATTGGGGCAGCACCAATAAACATCAAACATTCAAATATGGTTGATATTTAGGATTTAAAAGTGATGATCGTGTTGGTTAACCTCCGCTGGCAGAGCGACTGATATGGATGGTGTAATTCCACTTTTGGCCACTATATATAATTTGCATCAGAGCTTGGTGCACTTCCTGGGGGCTTGGCCAGTATAGGGGCAGCTGACAGCATTGCCAAGCAACAGTAAACATTCTAGCTTGAGCCTAGTTTACATACTGTGTTTGACAGGCATTAAAACTGACTAAAATCTCATCTCTACTGTAGTTCTCGCTGAATAACAGCAATGGAGAATGGGTTTTGATCCCCTCTCCAAAACCATTTTCTTCATCCAGAATAATTAACTATTAACAGTACAGTAAGCTGTCACACTGCGTCAGTCTCTTTTTTTTTTCTTTTTTTTTAAAATCTGCTTCACCATGAGATCACTGGAAGTGGTGCACTTATCCTCCTTTGGTATGATGAGCTTAATAATATCCTGTAGTGTGGGCATGTTTGAGATTAGAAAGAAGAACATCTGTGAAGTTCCTCCTTATGTGTGTGATGCAACCATATTTCAAAATCAGTCAGGATTTTGAAACCGCTGTAGTCTGAGCCAGACTTTAGCAGGATGTCAATCTGATAATGGTGAACACTCATCCTCTTCTCTGTATAAAATTTCGCTTACCTGTTTCAGGATGGTGTAATTTGAGCCATCCACGCTCAGCTTCCGGATCTCGTGGTGGTCCGCCATAATGAGAAAGGGCTCTTCAGCTGAAAAAAGGAACATGTAGCGTTAGAGGGCCGGCAGGACAGACTGAAACACTGTAAATGGAGAGATGAAAAATCACCCCTGACCTGACAGAGCCTTGCATGTATTGGGGTTGCGCTCCAAGGCTTCATAGCCATCCACACACAGGCACTTAAAGGAGCCATAAGTGTTGATGCAGCGCTGGCTACAAGGAAGGACGGTATAGCATTCGTCGACATCCACACATGTCTTACCATCGTCCTTCAGGTAGAAACCAGGCCAGCACTTACACTGATGACATAAAAACACAAAAATGGTAGAGATTTAATCATGAATGTAAAAAATGCAACATGAGGCAGACATTCTGACACCCCCAATTAGCTATTAAAAAGTGAATTATAAAACATATCATTCAAGTTTTATGTTCTGACTGGAGTTGGCATGTCTGAAAGATCTTGATTTCCTTTTTTGTGTCACTGCAGCTATGTTGTAAAAGCAATGCACTTAAACAAGCTGTGCTTTTCAAGTAACTGTACGTCAATCTCAATCCATTTTTCTCAAAGTAATGCAGTTCAGAAATGAAAATGCAGCATCCAACATATATGATGACATCAAAGTCAAGATAAAGACATGCTGTTCCATGGCTCAAAAATTCCATTGCACTTCAGTGAACAGCCCCCCCTTCCAAAAATAACTCAAAGTGCTTGTATCAGCTGCTATGGACCCACAGCAAATCCCTTTCTTATCCACAGTTATAACCTTGAGGGCCTTTCTGCTGATCTCCCTGTTCAGGCCACAAATGGATGAGCTAAGGGCCTGCATTGATGTGCTCTCTGTCCAGCTCTGCCCCTGACATGACAAGGAGGAGAGGTTTTTCTGTGCTTTCAGCCAGTTTTCTGATGCAGTGAGCACCGTCTTATGGAAGAGTAGAGGAGGGGAATCCAGGGACGAAGGCATAAACTGCAGCAGTCTGACAACAGTGACGGCCACCGGAGCACTCCAGCGGACGTGGCCTTGACCTGAATTCAACCCTAACATCACATGCCGCCGTTGTCAGGCACGGCAAAATCGCCTGGCACAGTGAGGGAGCGCAGACAGTAGTTGGCATATCATTTGACCCTCCTTACAGCGTTCAAGGTTATCCAAAAAAAGGGAGAAACTAAATGTATGTATGCTCATGTTTATTGGTTTAATTATGTGCAAAGTTAGGCTTCATTATTGGCCATTAATCATTAATGTTCACACTATTATTTATGTAACCTGCACATCTCACAAAGCAAGAGCTAAGAACTGTAGTTCGGTAAAATCTATGAATTAAATGTCAGACTGTGGTGATATAGCAGCATTGAATATTACGATGCAAGTCACACTGTAGGAAGTAGGACACATTATAGCTGTGACTCATGTTTACAAATGAACACTCAGTGCTGCGGGTTCACTGAGTCTGCATTTCTAGAGCTCATAGGTTGTTCTACATATTTTCCCTATGTTTTGAAATATTTCAATGTGGTTTAAGCTTTCACTGGATACATTTCTGCTGTAAAAAGGGATCGTGCAGATATTTTGTAGTGGGTTTGGTACGGGGGACTTATCTTATAGACAGCATATTAGCTACAGTAGATGTTAGTCTGCACGCCCCCAATTTGAAGAAGCAGGCTGGAGTCTAACACAGAAGCTAAGCAATACACTGTACTGAATGGGGGTCAAAAACATATCTTAGCCACCTAAAAAAGGTCTATATCAATTAAAGTGTACACTATATTGAGAGTATTTTCACTGCTTTACCTTTCCGTCAGACAGCCTGTTTCGGCTAGAGTGCCATCAACAGCTTTAGTTCTCTATGTATCCTCTTATCAAAGCCACCCGACTCCATAGACAAAAACAGTGATTTTAGCTCACTTATCAGAGCAGCTACTGGTCTACAGTGGTTTCAGTCAGTTAGTTAGTTTGTGTTATTGTGATAAATCCGAACCAACCCTTTTTAATGCCAAAGTAACACAATAACACAAACACAATAACTGACCAAAGCAGTGGTAGACCAGCAGCTCCTGTGTTCACCAATATTGAATTGATGTTTTTATTCTGTCCTGTTGGAAATCATTGTCTGGCATCAAGGTAAAGTCATGAAAAATATTCTAAGTGAACCATACACTGAAATATGTTTGTTACTGACCCCCATTCACAGAAGCACATTGCTAAGCTAACATATTGTACTCATGCAGTCTGCTTCTCCAAACTGGGCTCATGCTTACTATCATCTACTGTATATGATATACTGTCTATGGATAAGCGCCCGATACATCTCCACTTAAAAAGATCTGAACTAAGTGAATCTGTAAATCTGAACTGAATCTGACTAAGCATAGCCAGCAAGGCATTCTTAGAAGGTATGCACTTCCATGAACTACTGAACTGTGACTAGTTCACTGGTCACTTACCTTGTATCCCACAGGAAGATCTTGGCAGTCCTGTGTGCACCCACTGACTCTGCGGTTCAAGCATTCGTTCACATCACAGTTCCTCTCATCTGACCGGTCTCCACAATCATCTCTCCCATCACAGAGATTCCCCTCGGAGATGCAGCGTCCATTGGAGCACATGAAGAAGGAGCCATTGCACAAGCTTCCTGAAAGTAGCAAGACATGACTGTCACTGGCACAATGCCCTATAATTTCCCCAACTAAAGTTGGGGAATGCTTTTTGATCTGACGACGGATCTAGACAGATTCATTTCTTTCATGAAAGCTCTCCTGGTTGTAGCACCTTTTGTTTCCGCCATATGTCCCTGCCGGTTTCCTGGGCAAGTGGTGCTGCTTGTGACACTGATGAAGAGATTCCAGTAGCGAGCCAAACAGCAGCCTTACCTGCAGCCAGACATTTGAGGTTCAGAGGCAGTTCGTCAGAGTGGTCGGGACAGTCTGCGTAGCCGTCACACTCCCACTGAGAGCTGAGAAGACAGCGGCCATCCCCGCAGCGGAATTCCTCTGATCCACAGGAGCGATAGACTGAAGACAGTGAGACAGACACTTTTTCATCAAGTTGCACCTGGGCTTAGCAATGACACAGCTTCAGTTTCCAGGGTTAACTTTGGAAGAGTTAAGAGCAAAATAAACCTTTCTATGGTCATTATTTATTTTGCTGTGAAGCAGCCTCATAGTGTACAGAGTCACTGCTGATTAACAAAGCAAGCCATCTGGAGGTATAATAGTGTGCACAGCTGCACTGGACTATATTTCAAGTACAGTATAAATGTTTCATCAGCCCAAGTCATCACAAATCAAGGCTGTGACGGAGAATTCCCCCTAGCTGAGACACCAACAATTAATTATGATCAAATAAAATCCGGGTGTCCGTATGTTAACAAGTATAATAATGTCAAATAATCCCCCGCCCCATATAAAATTCAAATGAAAAAAGCCAAATATAATATCAAATTAAATTACATTTAAGTAACCAAGAAAAAATAAACAAAATAAAAAAACAAGTATCATAATATAAAATAAAAATGTATCAGTAATATCAAATGAAAATATTTTTTTAAAATAAAAAAGCATGTATCATAACATCAACAATAACAGCAAAAAACAAGTGTCATAATATCAAAAACCAACCAACCAAACAAAACTAAATAGAAACTCAGCAGTCCAGAGAAATATGGCTTGATCTATAATAAACTAGCCATATACTCAGACATACTACAAACAAACAGATTATAGCAAAATAAATGATATATAACCCCTAAAATAGATAATATTCTATTATTTCAAACAATGTTATTGTATTTAATAATTTGGAAACTGGCTAAGGTCCAGGGAATGCAGTAGCCATATCCAACACAGTGTCCCAACACTTTTTTTTTCATGGCAAGTGTGATCCCCTACAGTGTTCATCAATCTTCTGCAAAAATAGTGACTTTTTTTGGCCCTTTGTGTAGGTTCTCTAGCAAGCTCACTAAGGCCTCATGTTTTTACTGAACTGTATTCTGGACTTTTCTTCCCTGCTGAAACTTATCAACTACCACAGAGATCCCCTTTTATTTGAGGAGGAATGAGCAAAAGTGTACAAGTTCAAACGACAGAAGTAAGATGAGTTAACTAGTGACCAATGGTGTAAGAAAACTTTTTTTTTTCAACCCAACTATGCAGTTTTCAATGATGGCATATTCATATACCACTGGTGAATAGAGAAAGAGCATGATAAATCTACTTGCCACATTCCACTGACTCATCAGATCCATCTCCACAGTCGTCATCATGGTCGCAGACGAACCTCTGGGGGATGCATGCTTTGTTGCGGCAGCGAAACGAGCTGTCATCACATGTGTTGTTGGGTGCTAATGCATCAACAGAAATGGTTTCAAAGGCTAATCAGTGAATAAATACATTTTTAGCATGGCATGCAAAACATGTAAAATGTCAACATTAGTGAGTATTATGTCACTCCTCTGGTCTCTGTGTTGTCTAATTGTTTTCCCATCGTAAGCTCTAATCAAAGAAGAAAGAGCAAAGTTTGAATGGTCCAGGAACCATTTTTGGAATTCAGATTACAATATTTAGAGAAGACTGCAATTGTGCAAAAAGAAAAAAAAAAACTTGCAAAGGAATTTAGCAAAGGCATTCAGTGGGTCTCTATGGGCTATTGTTTTGCACAAATACATTTAAAGTTCTGTGCGTAAGTGTAAGTGTAAATAAGCAAAGATTAATTCTGGGTTTCTTTTATATTTTGCAGGAAGCTACTCGAGTTTACCACAGCCAGCTGCAGAAAGTTCATCACTCCCATCAGGGCAGTCCCTTTCACCATCACAGAGCCAGCGTTTCGGAACACAGGCATACGACCCGGGGCAGCTGAACAGCCCTGGAGCACATGTCACTGAGCCTGAGAGGAAAACAGGACCACATGTTCTACTTCCAAAAGCCAAAGAATACAAATGGTCAAAAGCACCACAGAGGAGAATGAGTACAAAGGACACTGAGCAGTAGCAGATGTATTTTGTCTTGTTAGGATGGTACCTTCTGTTATCAGCAATTCCGCTAAATAAAAGTACTTAATCTGTCCTTATAGTAGATATCACAGTACATTACAACTCATAGAATAAACTTTTTGGTTATGGTTTTCAACTTAACCTTTATGACCTAAAGAAACTTTAATTTACATTGTGCAGCAGCTCCTCTCATGCAAGCTAACAAATAACGACTGTGCTGCTGCAAGTAACAATTATTTACTTGGATTCTGTAAGTCAGCAATACTCTCCGTTATCTAAGAGTTGCCCTTTAAGGCAAAAGAGAACAGCAGGAATAAAAATGGCTGCACTGAGAAACAAAGGTAAATACATAAGTTCAATTAGACATGTATAGCTAAAACGCATATCTTGTTTTTGTCAAGAATTGTGCCTGGGAAAGCTTTGGGCCATTTCATTAATATTTCCTTGACACTCCATTATAATCCAATTACACAAGAAATGTTCACAGCAATTCCTGTTTCTTTATTGTGGTTGGATCCTTTATATTTTACTCTAGAATTCATTACACACACATCTCATTTGCCCATTGAATAAGCTGTGCCTCTTGGGCCTAAGTGATGAAAAATTCTATTTGCCTCAGTGCCCACTTGAATCATCAGAAATGCCTGCGGTCTCATTTGTTGTCTCATTAAGATTGTTTCATTTCTGTCCATTCATTTCCAGCTCTGCTAGGGGAGCACATGGAGCTGTCACATGTAAAGTGGCGGATGCGACCTTTTTACACCAACAGCATATTTCTCATGACATCTGAAAGGGCACTAACCGCAGATCTGCACGCTCTCGTCCAGGCCGTCCTCGCAGTCGTTCTCCCCATCACACAGCCACTGTTTGGCGATGCACTTGTTCTTTGAGCAGGCAAACTGGTTCCACAAGCATGACGAGTCTGCAGAAGGCAGTGGAAAAGGAATTTCAATGCCATAAATCAAACAAAGTGAGGAGGAAACAACAACAAAAGCGGCATGCCCTATAGAAGGGGCAGAGTGTTTTTAATCAAAATACTACAAGTGGGCTGGCTTCTGTTTGCCCCATGGCTTGCTTGTTTTCCTCTGTAGTTTCTCTGCTTAGCAGCACGCATGAGTGAAACTGCCACACAAAAAGGACTGGAATATGTTTGTTTTTTTTCCTTTTTGTCTCACATAAGACATTTTGATGAATGCTCCCAGCTTCTGTGCGGGGAAATAAAAACAACTGAACACAAAACAAGTGTCTAGATGAAATATCTTATCAATATCAAAGCACTTAAGTATTAATTATTAAGGCTTATTTCCTGTTATCATGTTTGAAAAGAAAGTTGGCTGCTAGGGGTGACAAGAAACAGTTGGATGTTAAGAGAGCACTCCACTGATCACTGCGTAAAAGCCATTGTGTAAAATGTGGATATATTCCTAATCTGTGCTGAGTTTGTGTCACTGAGACACCCTCTCTCCCTGGGGAGTCGTTCTGTGGTCTCTTTCTCTCAGATGTCAGGCTTGGGAAAGTCTGCCAGAGCTTTGATGAGATGTTGAGAGGAGGAAGGGGGATGTGTGCTCCAGGTCACACCACAGTACAAGAAATTATGGATCAGGATGGAGGAGGGACGAGGGATCTCTCACACAGCGTTGCTTTCCTTCCTGTCAGACTTTGTACATCACACCAGCTTTACGTGCCTTGATACAATGATGGAAGATTAGGATAAGATAAACATTAAATGTCTAAATCTGGAAACTGTGATTATTCAGGCTTTCTGTATGTGATACTAAATTTGCACTTCAAATGTTGCTTTCACAGCTGCTTCAAGTGTCTAACAAAATAGCAGGTCTACAGCACATTAAATGTATCAAAGAAAGTCTTTCATGTCTCATTTTCAATAGTGTTTCACACAGCAGAGAAGGGCATTATGCATTGTGAAGTGACAAATGACTATTTCCTCTAATCAGATGTAGAATTTGAAATTTCTGGATGTAATGACATTTTCCTCAAACCACTTTGCCTTTGTAGTCTGATTATCAGTGGCTAGAGCTTTTTATATGATAATTAACTGAGAGGAATGGGAATATTGTCTATTTGTCCTGGAAAAGCTATTCAGAACTTCTCAAAGACTTGTGGCATAATTCATATCAGCTCTGATAGAAGCACATTTCAAGCATGAGATGTTATCATTCCACACAGGCACAAATAACATTTTTATATAAAGACATGGAAATGGTGTTCATGTGTTATGCAGCTCTCTAACAACATTCATGGCCAATTTACGAAATACATCAGCTAACTGGAAGAGCATTAAATATGAAAACTGGATTGCACTAAACTGCCTTCTTCTATCTGCTGCAACTGAAATGTGAACAAGGTGCTGGTTAATTACTCAGGAAGAGCAAACCAGACAAGTAAGAGATCTGCAACATCTAAGGCTAACATTCTCAAAGGCAAAGAGACGATGGTTCGATGGTCTCAATTTATCTGTGTTATTTCTTCTTCTTGATATCAGTCCTCGATGTCATCAGTCCAGATCTGCTTGGGTCTGGCTGATTTGGAGGCAAATAAATGACACCTAAACAAGACGTGGCTCTGTGAGGCTGCACTTAGGCAGAGTGATGCTTTGAGCTAAATTCTTGTATCAGTATGCTAACATACTTATAATGAAAATGTTAGCGTGCCGATGTTTAGCAGGTGTAACGCTTAACGTGGCTACCATTTCAGTTTTATGTAATAGCATACTAACATCTGCATATTTGAATTAAACACAGTACAGCCGAGGCTGATGCCATGAGTGACCTAATGGAACATGAATGTGTGTACCAAATTTTATGGTGATCTTTCTAATAGTTGTTAAAAGATTTTACTCAAATACACGAATGTAACCTCATGGTAGCAGTAGAGAAAAAGTCAGAGGAGCTCAGTTTCAGTAGGATACATTTCCAGGGAACACTGAATGTCTGTACAATCTTTTGTGCAAATCCTTCAAGGTCCATCATGTTTGGATATTTCACTGGATGAGTAAAATTTTTCATCTGTTAGCGGTTCCAGTTTACAGAGCCCTCCTGAGGTCAATGGTAGAAAAAAAAGAGGGTCAAATGAAATTCTGTAACATCTAATTAATACATTTTAAGGCACAACACACCTCTCTAGCATGTTACTAAAGGTTACTTTTTTATCAGATGTAAGATAGGCTAGGCAGTTATTTGTATTATTTGTCTGTTTTATTCATAGAGCTCATTGTAAATACAGCAATCACAGTTTGCGTGAGGGAACAGAAAAGGTTCCATTTCAGGAAATCAAGTGAGATCTGTTTTTCTAACAGAAATGGGTTCAAATAAAAGATGATAAGTTTGTCTTTCTTACAATAGTTGAACATGCATTTTTGATGTTCATAGAGATAACAAAATTGCAAGATAACACTGGTTTAGATGTCAGTGTCAATTATTATAAGTATGATGGTGTTTTTTTTTATAGATAAGAAGAACAGCACAACATACAGATTTGCAAATACAAGTTCAGAGTTTACAAATGTGTTCGCACAAATGTATATATCAAGGGTTTTTTGGTCATCCATGTGACCCCAGATGGGCGCCATGCTAGTATATAAAAAAATCAAAGGAGCACCAAAGATATTAGGATTAATCCTTTGAATATTGTGGATATCTTCCCCAAATTTTATAGCATTCCATCCAACAGTTATTGAGAAATTTCATTAACAACTTTAAATATCAACAAATATCATAGTGGTGCAAGATAAAAAAAGTCAGTGGCTCATTAAAGTCATGAAGACTCATCCCCTGGGAAACATAAATGTACAAAATTTAATCCCAGTCAGTTGAATAATTGAGATATTTTAGTCCGGAATGAAGTGGGGATCTGACTTGACCGTCAAACCAACATTGCCAGCAGTAAAGCCAAAAAAAAAAAACTGTTGAAACTGTTGCAAAAAAAAGAACCTCGTTAGGTTTCCATTCATGTATGTGTGTGTGTGTGTGTGTGTGTGTGTGTGTGTGTCTAGTATAGGATGTGTTTGTTTTCCATAATTGCAAATCGCATCTCTCTTACCTCATAGAGAATGCAATGCAATACCTTCTCCAATTCTGCACACAGATGACAGCACTTACTGCTGACTGCTTCATGACTTCTTACACCCTAATAGGCTAGTTCATACAGTCTAGACGATACAATAGGCTGACAACTTAAATATAGGCAGCCAGTGTTTTGACACAGTGTGTGTGTGTGTGAACTGGTGCATCAGATCTAATTACCTTGTGCATGTGTGTGACGGTGATGAAGCCTAACAGCTCCTCTGACCACCTACATTAAAAGCACCCAGTCTGTTTTGCTTTGATGCCAAAAGCAATGACACGTGAAAGGGTGTGCGTGTGAGCTATTGGTTTTGAGGGCAAATTCTATTAATCCATACCATTACTTAATTATGGCCCTACTATTTAATTGGGGAGATCTTGACTTTGTCGTGGTGAGTTCTGCATACATTAGCATGGATCAAAGCATAGATAAGAATGCTCTCGCTGCCTCTGGTGAGGGAAGAGAGGAGTGGCATTGTAATGTGTAATCCTTTCATATGTCGCCGCTTTCTACTGAACCCGCATTGCCATCTTCAGCGTAAGCGTTTCAGTGACTGATGGCTCATTAATTAATTGTTACACTGGAAGTGCTGTATATTATAATTCAAAGAGAGAAGGGGAAAAATGTGTGTCCTCAACAACCAAACTCTGAATTCAGGGTCGGAAATTAGACTTTCAAACAAGTAGCAACACCCACTTGAGAAATCTCAAACACACATAAGGGGGAGTAAAACAAAGTGAATAGAAATTGCCTTATGGCATGATAAACAATCATATTTTGTCTTTCTGTCTCCTCTTTATATGCTGTATGTAATATTTGTTGCAGGCCTGGATCTATTCAAATGACAAAAGCATTACAACAAATAGCTTCTTGTTAATGGAAAATAAATATTCTTCCAAATGCCGACAGTGTTGTGCACTGCAAACATACCGCATCCATTTCTACCAGAGAATAAAAAAAACATTTCAGTTTGTTGTGTAGAAACTCTTCTGTGAGAGGTAAGAATTGCTGGTTTACCGCACTGGAATTCATCGGCTCCGTCTTCACAGTCTTTTTGGCCGTCACATAGCCACACGCTGGAGATGCAGTTCCCACTTGGACATGCAAAGTGGCCTTCTTCGCACTTCTGCCCATGGGAAACTGGCACGAATAACAAAAGCAAGTCAGTCCTCTGGGCATTAGCAATGATTGAGGTCATTATCTTTTCTTAAGCTCTGTGAATCTCTTCTTCCACCATCATTATCATCTCCGAATATGAGATCTGTCTTAAGTCTTTTCTAATTGAAGTTGGCTTCCTTAATCTGTCTCTGCGTGTGTTTGTGTTGGGTGCTCACCCTGGCAGTTGGTCTCGTCGGCGTAGTCTCCACAGTCATTGGCACCATCGCAGATCCATGATGGGTGGATGCACAGTGAGGTGGAGTTGCAGCTGATGAAATCCTTTTCTTTTACCCCCAGCTTGTAAAAGTGAGAGCAGTCGGTGTGGTCTGAATACAAAACACAGCACCACAATGATTGTCTTGACACAGTGGATGTCACAGTGGAGGTAAGGGTGAGAGGGGAAGGATTCAATCTGATCTGAGCAGTTACTGGATCCATGTGATCTGCTACAGATAGAGCTGTTTACATTCTCATTGTACCCTAATTGCAATGGGAAAGGACTTACTGCAGCTTTTTTCATCGGAGGCATCGGCACAGTCAATGACCTGGTTACACCAGGCTGAGCTGGGTACGCAGCTCCCATCCTTGCACGACGATTCTGATGAGCCGCACGTGACATCTGGGGGGAAGAGAATTAGCATTTCAAAAGATAACAGAAACAGCACTCAGAGGCAGTAACAGGTACAGCTCACAACAATACTCAGAACGTCTTTCTGGGGGTGGGTTAAAATTAGCTCCAGGTTGCAACCTGGCTGACAGAGAAGAAAAACAGGTCTGTGATGAGTTGGAGTATCTGAGCAGTTGGAATGCATGTGCTAATAAAGCTGCCAGAAAGTCACGACCCTGTAAGTGCTGTGCAAGAGCAAATGACATATAATATGCAATATGGGCATCTCTGTTTTGCTGTTCGTCTACCAACTACTGCACAATGGCTCTGGTCCTTTCATCTCTCTGCATTGCATTATCAGCATATAGCATAAATAATACTATAATTACATTTTCGAATGGCAATAGAGAAAGTTATTGTTAATGTCCTTTTAAAAACAAAATGCTGAAGATGATTTTTCTTCAGCATTGCACTGCTTCTCACCCCAACTCCTAAAATATTGCCGCTTAATCAGTGCTGTTCATGCCTGTTATTGACATTAACAGATGGTGTGTCAATCTAGGCCTGTTAAATGCATTGTGTCATTTCAAAATACACTTCTGTTTTTACATGCATGAAAGTCTTTTCGGAAAAAAAGTTACAACACTGGTAAGAAATCTTATATTTATGCTTTTATAACTGTGCAACAAAGGTACGAGTTTAGGTTAAGGCAACAAAAGCAAGTGGTTAGGTTTAGGCAACAAAAGGCAAATGATAACAATAAGCAACAAAAATCATGGTTTGGCTCAACATTCACATGAACAGCAAGCTCCAGGGTGAAAGTGCAGGGTTTGTTGGCCCCATCCACCACCCCTCCTGCCTGCCCCACAGGGACTTTATAGCTCCTTATATTATGTTGAAACTGACAGCTTTTCAGACTGATGCCATCCGGTGGTGTATCATGCCACTGCAACAGGTGGCTTTTGGCTTCAGTTTGATGCAGAAACCACTGACCAATTGGCTGTATTTGATGACTTGGGAATGAAATTCAGGCTGAGATGACACACCATAGTGAAATAACCTCCTTTCTGAAATCCCAGACTGCTCAGTTAGAAGGTCCTCATTAATTATGAGTACACCACAGTCTCCTTGTGGGCTCAGTCAGCTTGATACAGTATTAGTCTGGTTTAGCATTAATCGTACACCTTGATGTTTTCCCACTGTAGTTCAATTACAGCAGGGAAATGCGCACAACTTTACTTTTAACTTGATTATTTCATCAAGGTTAAAACTAAATCAGACCAGAAGAGACACAAAATATTGTCCAGGCAGCCTTTAAGGAGAGGGGTTTGAAAGCCTCTTTGAATATCTGCACTCTTTATGATCTTGGGGCTCATTAGACAGTGAAGGCTTAGCGCAGCATGTGGCCTAGCGTGCCGTATTAATATACGCATTAGTGTCGCTGGATCCTGCCCTCAGAGGCAGGACGGATTGAACGGGAGATCAAACGGCTGTGACTCACTGCTACAGAAAGCCTCATCAGAGTTATCCCCACAGTCATCGATCCTGTCACAGAAACGACTGTTGGCCACACACCGCTGGTTGTAGCAAGGCCTGTAACCCTTCCGACAGCTCCTGTTGTCTGAACACAAGTGAAATTCATAAATATGTAAGAAATGACCAAAAGTTTGCAGCTGTTTGGTACCAGATCAATAAAAACAAACAATTATTCCTACAACAATGCTGCATCAAACCACCATATTTTTCGGATGAATTTTATCTGGATATGCTTCAAACAAAGTTTCTTACCACAGTACTGCATCTTCTCATCCGATTTATCTTTACAGTGGGCTATTCCGTCACAGGTCAGCTGGTAGTCTATGCACTCGCCATTCCCACACTCAAACTCAGTGTGGATGTTGCAGGAGGAGTTTTCTGCTGCAGAAGAGGACAATGAGGGTGATGAACTATGACTGTCAAAATCTCAAAGCTCGGCTGTGCATGTTGATCAGGACTCATACACACAGGTGAGCTCAGAGGCAACATTTCACTGCCTACTGAGGTGAGCAACTGAGTTGCTCCAGCGACCCAGTTTCTGGGTCAACATTTGTAAATGTCATAACTGCATACCACAACCCCATTACCCTTAAACTTCAAGCTGAGGGAAGTCTGGCTGTGAAATATGTGGAATATTGTGATATTTATTTGTAAGATGATTCTTATTTGATCTAGTAGACTGATTTAACTATTTGAAACCTGAGCAAATTTGCTTTATTTCTTTCAAAAACATAGGAAGAAGGCAATAAGCTATTAGAGAAAAAGTGACCCTCCCCAAAATAGCAATAAATTAGTGCAAGAAATAAGCACAGAACAGGGAAAATAAAAGTAACAAGCAACATGAAAATGACCTGGAAAAGGTGCCTAACAACGAAATAACTCTGTAAGATAATTTTAAATATGTATTTATTATAATTATAAATAACTTTTTTTCCTGGCTTAAAATAAATCTAAATGTACTAATTTCTTACAGTCCCCCCCCCCCGTTTTGGAAAGAAATCACAGCAATCATTAGGGTTCATAGGTTTAAACACTTGGGACACGCAATTGAAAGCAGCATCAGAAAAGTGATGTCGCATTATTTCAGATCAGTGACACTCAATTTAACAGCCCAGTTGATAGGGTGCTAGTTGGTCTGCTGACAATTTTCTAATTCACAGTGAAAAACTTATGCACACTTTTCTTTTTTACTTTGTATGTAAATAAAGTGCCTGAGTGCATAAAAACATCAAAACAGAACTTGTTTATCCCCCAAAATGCCAGGGGAGGATCCCCAGACCCCCAACAGAGGTCTGGACTAATTATTTATATATGAATTATTAATGTTTGTTTAATAATTGGCCCCTGGCTTACTGTCATTTTGCAAAAGTGGCCCCCAGGCAAAACAAGTTTAGTATCCCTGCTTTAGACCAATCGTTGTCGCTGCTCTGCTAGTCACAGCTTCACAATCTAAAAATACAAAACTTCTTGTTGCTCTAGTAATGAGGGGAATCGGGGCTGCAGTAGAAAAAGCCTGTCGTCCTCTACCATGACATCCAGGCTACCATCCAGCTCCTCTGAGTCACTTGCCATGTTTAGTCTGGCCAAACCTCCCTCGTTTGAACAGCTCCTCCCACCTTATGGTCTGTCCTCACATTGCATTTCAAATTCAAATAACAATCTGTCAAATTAGGAAGTGAGACACGATTGAAATGCTTTTGTATTGTGACTTTAGGTAGGTAGCTCTGACACCCTGTGCTTTCGCCTTTGTTTTCGCCTATCTGCTGGCACAAACTTAAAGTCGTGCAACATTATAGCTTTATTTTACTGAGCCGTATTGACCATGACTACTGGAATCATTACAAACTTCCTGCTCAGTCAAAGAGGAACAGACAGCATCTGTTCATGCTTCCCTGTTTCTGTGTGGTTATACTCAAAGGAATCAATTCAAAGATATCAAAGGTTCATGTAAACAGCACAAGTACAAGCTTAACCTAAGTGTGGACAGAAGCCAGGTTACCAGTGCATATCAATGTATCCATAAAGAGTGACTTTACATTAAATATGTAGTACTGAGGATGTTCCAAGGGTTAAAACGTGTGGTTTAATTAAATCTGAAGCTCCTTGTGACTTACACACACATCTGTTGTCGTCTAACAGCACACGCTCTCCGCGGCAAGTGCAGTTGACCCTCCCATCCGGGGTCAGGAGACAAAGGTCGCCACAGCCTCCGTTTATGTGTCGGCACGGGGATAGCTCACCTTGAATAGAAATCACAGAAAACTGATTTAGCGGTCAGAGGCAGTCAAAGGAAAAATCTCCCCTTCGACACTCTCATCATTTCATCATGTTCAATACACCCACAATGTTATCATCTGAGCTCTCCTCATGAACTGCATTATTAGTAAGTCTGGATTTCTACATGTATCAGACATTAAAATTTAATGCTTTTTAAGATCTTGTCATGATAAATCTTATCCAAATTTAAGACAGATTTTTGGTCAAATCATTTTATTCTTATTCAAGGATTGTAGGTAAGTATAGGAAAGTAACATATGGCCCCATGCAGAGTGCAGTTTTATGTGGGAATATGGTTATTAGAGAGTAAGGGTAGTCTATATTTCTATATTATCCAGCACGTACGTGCAAGTATAAAGTAAAAAGACAGCACTAGGTTAAGCGGTCAGTTTAAAAATTTCTAACATCAGAAATGTGGACTTTCATAACATATTCTTTGTAATAAGGAATGTGTTTGCTGGTTCGCTGCACCCATCCTTACCGCTGGAAATGTAATTTATGCCTTTTGCTCTGTCTGCTTTGATAATTAAGGTAAATGATACGATTCATTGAGTGCTGTAGTGGGCCTGTTGCTTATAACCAAGAACATGGTATGCCTGTTATCTGTAAAGAATGACTGTCACAAAGCCTTGCAATTTTCTTTATGTTTTATTTTGGAAAAAAAAAATGCAAAAATGACTTTCATGCAGAACAGCTTAACTCATTTTGTTTTTATTTAAAGACTTAGCAGTAGTCAACATATAAATAAAGGGAGCGGTTCTGTTTATGAAGGCTACCAGGTAGCAAATGTATTACACTGCTGCATATTTTGCCTCTCTTGCCTGGGGTGTTGTGTGAAGAATCTGTGTGCAGCTCTGTGGGAATCATGTGTTTTACTAAATCACATGACAAAACTACAGACCTGACCACTGAAAGAAAATGTGAGTGCTTGTGCAGTTCTGAGAAAAAAAGGAGAAAAGTAGCTTAGCAACAAGAGAAGTAGTATTAAGTGTTCAGAGACACGCGTGTCCAGTGGAGAACCTCTGTGATTAGCTGCCCTCCAGCCAGGAGTATTTTATTCATGAGAGAAGAAACCGCTCCTCTGTTCTGCTCAGGTAAAATATTTGTGGGATTATTTTTCATCAGGATATTCATGAAAAGGAAAATGCAATAAGAGGTTAACAATGTAAAGACAAAAAAGATAAACTGATTATATTCAACCATCATCTGCACATTATGCTGCAGACTCGCAGCTGTGTCCTCCCAGGTCATAGGATGCGATAATTTCCCATGACAAGATAAACGAAGAACAGCGTGTCTCTCGGAATCAGAGTCTAACCAGTGTGACATGCTTAAGCCCACTTCCCTTTGTCCTACTTGAAAACAAAACTTTATAAGACACTTAAGAGACTCCCTTTACAACGCAGGCTACTTTTTTATTAATTACCTCTGAAACTTAAGTTTCTAGCCATTCTAAATAAGACTACCTTCATTTATCATACCTGCTGTTTCTGTAAGCTTTTTAAATATATTTTGCTTTTACTTAGTAGAGCTTGTATAATGTGCCAGCAGGGCAAAATTATCTGCCAGTATAGGTATATTTTTATTATACTTGTTTATTAATTTATAGCTATTCATTATGATTTCATTAAGGTTAAATTTAATTTACTGTTCACTTTTTTATACATCTTGATCAAACTTTAACAATAAATTTTTTGTTAAATTTACAGTATATAAATATCATATAAATATCATTCCTCAGTGCATATCTTTGTTGCAATTCTTTTATTAAATTAATCTAATCTTTGCCAAAACAATTTTTTTTTCTGAAGCTATGCTCTTGTAAAAAACAAACAGAATTTCAGCTGATATATTGCCCTTAGATTTCTTTTATTTGAATTTTGATTTTCTTGTTTATTTTGCAGGACTAGTTCTCAATAAATGCATTGCACCAGATAAGCTAAAAGCTCATTTCCATCTGTAGTCCCTGATTGAGGTCATCAGTGATGCTCAGGTTGATAAAGTAAAAAGATAACAGTCAGCTGTGGTGAATTGAAAAGCATTACACTGTGAAAACTGTTGATATTAGTACTGGCCACAAATAGCAAGAATTGATCTGGTTATTACTTCCCCACAGGGAGGGAGTGGGAGCCCTGAATGTTTCTTCAAACCCAAATCTTTGCTTTTCCCAAGGGAAATCTCATATAATTTATTTAATGAATTATTGTAGGACTAAAATTCAGAGTACTAAAGACCACATTTACTTGGATCTGATGTGATCCTTGATTTGCATTCAGATCAGCTCAGGTTATTATGGCATGGATTTAAATGTAGCAGATGTGTCAGCTAAACCTTCATTCTGTGAACTCTATCATAGTAAAACAAAAATAGGTTTCAAGATTGGTGATTCTGTTTATGTCAAATACCTTGTCTAACCATGTTTTTTTTTAAATTAAAAATAGTAACATCAGACTTTTTTTTAGATGAGTCATTTTAGATATAAATAAGTTTTCCCCAAATGTACACATATTGAGGCATTCTAATAACTCAAATTGCTAAAAAAAAAAAAAGCATATAACTTCTGTAAAATCAGGAAAAAAAATCTCCCAAGGGGAAGATGTCTGTGGACCACCGTAAGTCCGCTCCGCTTCTCAAAATTAAAATATGTTATGCCAGTCGGTGAGGAAACTGTATGCATGCCTCTAAAACAAGCGCTTGCAAACTGTAGCAGTGGCACAGATTTGTGCAGTTCCCTTTATTATTCTCACTTTGCTGTAGTAAAAAGTATACACAGCAACATATTTATTTTGGTCTATTGTCCTAAACCACACAACCACACTAACATAATGAATATGCACATATAAACTGCTGCCCATAAGCACACATCGTCACCCAGGCACCTGCACACACATAATACACAAATATTTGCAGACACAACACTGCATCCAACGGCCATTAAATCAAGCTCATCTCCAGGTGTTTAAATACTCACAGTTGTTTGTGTCCCTGGCCACAGCTATGATTCCCATTGGCTGATGAGGTATATCTGCTCGGAGTACCTTGGTGTCACCGCCTGTGTACTTGTTTGATCGCAACACAGACCTGCGGGCCCAGTCCGACCAGTAGATGAAATCTGCATAGATGGCAAGTCCGTAGAAGTTTCCAGCTCCTGATTTAACTATGACCTAAAATATTAGAGCAAAGCACTCATGTTAGGACTGATTTGCATTACGCTTTTCAGACTTAAGGCTCGTGCTGTAAAATGCCACTCACATGCTTACAGCAAATGTGACTCTACAAGCCAGAATAGATGATACAGCCATAACAGGGGATTCATATATTTCACATTGTCAATATTTGCACTTCATCTACAAACCAATAACTCTTTTCAAGATCTGGCTGGAAGGAGCATCGACAGAATTTTGAGCGCAACCCGTGGAAATATGTGGAGGATAATGTTTCGTGTCATTAATCAACACATCACCCCCGCCGCCCACATGACTGCTTAACCCAGATGTTGGGGGAGTAAATGACAGTGTCATTGGCAGGGAGGCAGGAATCCATCAGATGCCTCCTTGTGGGACTCTCCAGGCATGTGGGGGGGGGGATCAGGGCCTCCAGCTTCTCTGTAGTCTCAGCCATTAGTGGGACAGGCTTGTAAGCAGCATCACATTAGCCCTGTGCCATACTGGGATTAATAGGACAGGTGTTGATTAAAGGAGCCCAGCGTGTGGAAGCAACAACTGGCCATCAGGCGAGTGAGAGACAGAGGCAGAGGGACAGAGGGAAAGATAGAACGCCAGATGGGGTCGGATGGAACATATTGATGAGAAATTAGATTTGGGAGACATTAAGTGTACCGCCAGCAACATACTGTGCCGAATTCGTGTTTTGGATAAATGTGAACATATTTCATATGTTCTGATCACTTTCCCTATTCAGCTATGTTAAAATAACTTCCATCAATTGCATTTTCGACAAACTCCAAACTGATGACCTCAATGCGCCTCAGTTTTACATAAAAATATAAACATGCCCAGAGACACTGCAGACATTGAACTCAAATGACACTAACTATTCCCAGACAGCTCTCAAATTATATTCCCTCTGTTCATGGTTTAAAAGGGCATTTTTTTGCCCGCTAAACACGCTGACATCTTCCCTTATCATGTACCGTGCTGCCCTTTGTGAAGCACTGCTTTCATTAACAACATGGGTCTCCACTCTCAAAATGGCATGGGGGAGTGAGCCCTGCCACAGCTCTTGTTCTTTTCTGCCGCCAACCACACTGTCAGCATGTAATGGCGCTGCTGCTGCAGAGAAGAGCCGCACGCATGATGACACTCCACCGCCATCCAAGTCTATATTCATATGACTCAGTACAAAAATTGGTGCTCTATAATGTGATATGATATCTATTCTAGAGCCTAACACATTTTTCTATTCCAAAATGATTTTTTTTTACAAAGCCAGGACAAACGCGATAAAGAGCCTTAAGCTTCCATCTCCATGGTGAGCTTCTTGTATCCAATGGATGGGTCGTCTTAAGACTTTCACAAGTGCTGAGCTTGACAATCGTCTACCACTGTTTAATTTACACATTTTAATTGGAATGGTGAATCTACACCCAGCGGTCTCACTGCAAAGCCTTCATTAGCAGCATTGCACTGCAGCAGGGGTAGGTGGGGACCCAAAGGTGAAGCCTTTCTGAGCCTTGTGACCCTGCTCGGCAAACATATGGGTAACTAATTGAGATGGGCCAAGGTGCTGAGCTGTTGGGGTCGTGTCAAGAAGAAACTGAAATCCATAGCAAAAAAAGGCCACATTGTGCTGTGATCTTTTATATATTCAGCTGGGATTTTATACATTATACATGCAACTTTTCACAGACAAAATGAGAGCTTCCCTCACTGAGATTCTTTACTTTAGCAGGGAGTGACTTCTGTGATTAGAAAACCATCTGTACCCTCAGAGCTGAAAAATCAGAAAGAACATCAAGAGGAATTTCAGATCCTATCTGCTGTATAGAGGATCATGTTTCAGGAGCTCAATAGGGATGGGAGATTAAATGGAAGGAAAAAAAAGTGTTTCATTTCAGGAGAAAAGGGCAAACCGATCTGACATCCTTATTTCTCTTATGTTTTGTCAGGAAACATATCCATCACTAGAAGAAAAATGTGGAAAAAATATTCTAAATAGGGAGACACTTTTCATTAAGTTATTCTTTAGTCAATGGGAATTTTGAGGGTTATGATACAAAAATGTGGCACTTCAAGTAAAACATTAATACCTTGTATCTCAACAAAAATGTATATACTGAAATTCATTCATACATTTTTACTCAGGCATAAAATCTATTGTTTGAAATTAGGCAACCACAATTAAAAACGTTAACTCGGGGGAGCGTTATTTTCATACTCACATATCTGCTTGAACCATCGTAGTCACATCTCTCAATTTTGCCAAGGCTTCCATCTGAGAAGTAGAGCTTCTCTGCTTTGTGGTCAATAGTTAGTCCATTGGGCGTTAAGATATCAGAACTGATGAGAACCCTCATGTTCTTGCCTGCTAAAGTAGATCTCATGATGCTGGGCCGCTGCTCATTCCAGTTGGTCCAAAACATCAAGCTAACATGAGAGGACAAACAAGCAAAACATTTAAACAGATTAGTGGAGTAGTATACAAAAAACACTGCATCTTATCATGCAATAAAATGAAAATGATCTTAGAATTACAATAAAAGACCTTGTAATTACAACATTGGATATCTTCAGTATGAGAAAACTGGAAATGCATAAACTTATATCCATGAAGCATCCTGGATTAGTTTAACTGCTCCTGCAGAAAGAGAGCAACTTTCAGCAGGTCAGACTTGGTTTGCCACCTGAACAATCCCAAAGACTTGAGGTGCCTGCTGCAGTGTTGACATACTAATATTAATGCCATTTACATCAAGTAACATTAATATTTCCCAGTGTCTCCTACCAAGAATAAAATAAAAGCAGATTGAATGCTTTAGTGCCAATGTTTCCCACTGTTGTTTCCTGTAGCCTTGGTTAGTGATGACACTACATAACCTCCTGTAGGCTCAACTTTTCTCAAATTTTCACAAGATCCTTGTGCTATAATTACAAGGTCTTTTTTTTTTTTTTTACGTTTTAAGACCTTTTTTGTAATCAGGAAATAGTAAAGTACATTTACAAGATAAGGTGACAATTATGGTTTCTTTTGTGAATCCATGAGCTTCTGTAGACTAGTCCTTTCCTTCTATGTGCCTCTCTCAAAGAAGCACTACTTCACCCTAGTACTTCTACAAATTCACACCACTTGAGCAAGAACTACAAAAGGATTATGAGTAGCGTGGAATTAAATCAGGGACCAGGAATGATGGCTTTTTTTTTAATGAAAGCTGCTATACCAACATGACAACCAGGGAACTCTCTGCCATTCTGCCATAACAAACTCTAATGAACAGCAAAAATGTTTTTTCCCTGAATTAAATTGTTGGATGTTTATGCAGTCGTGTCAGTCAGTTATCAACATGTTGCCTAGACCTCCATGGCCTGTCACCGGATTTCCATTTTTGCCTCGAAGGAGCTCATCACCGATAAAGTGTAGCTACCTTTCAATTTGATAGAACGGATTAGCATCACACGTCGTGAGATAGAGGTCATTTATTCATATTCTCCCCTGTGAGGACTTCTAAGAATATGAAAAACACAGATAATAGCAATGGAGTAAATAAATGAAAGATTTATATCTTAGTTTATATGAGTTTGCAAGATGGATGGTGCATGTTTTAAATCCACAGCTATATGCAGATAAACCACTGGAAAAAAATGTTGGATATGTTTTAAATTGTATTAAAAAAAACCTTTCTCAGCTTCTGGGCTCTCACTTCATACTCTGATGGAGTCATGGAAGTCCACTCTAGTGCAATAATAAAGATTCTGGTCAGAAGTCACAACCAGGGACTGCTAATTAATCACTTGCGTTTGAATGCTAATTATCAGACAGTGCTTCTGGAGCGGGGTGGATATGGTGCCAAATTGCCATCCAAGGATACAGTCTGAGGTCAAGAAATTAATTTAGTTAGTACAACAGGAGAAGCAAGATACTCACTCTTTTCAGACTGCTCACAGTCACATTTTTAAATTCATGAATATGCAAGTGTTAAAACTGAA
This sequence comes from Plectropomus leopardus, assembly GCF_026936395.1. Taxonomy (NCBI): domain Eukaryota; kingdom Metazoa; phylum Chordata; class Actinopteri; order Perciformes; family Serranidae; genus Plectropomus; species Plectropomus leopardus. The sequence goes on along the minus strand of NC_142185.1, from coordinate 11,745,573 downwards.
CTAGATGTGACAGGAACATTGAAGTGTTAATTTTTAAACAACAGTAAACACCTTTTCTGAGAGATTTCTTGTAAACTGGCACTCAAATGAAACTGTTAAATCAGGTATTCAAAAAACTATGAGTGCAGCTCTGAACAGATCAAAACTTGAACTACACTTGAAGTATAAAAATGCTACACAGAACACAATTTGCATCTCAGATTAGGGCTCAAACAAAGGCATCAAGTTAAAAAGTCGCCAAGAAGATTGTTGAAAAATAATCGCAGTGTCTTGTGGGGCATGAGAAATCCAGTGCCAAAGGAAAGCTGTCAAACAGTAAGGTAAAGTGGTGAAAATATTCTTAATGTAGTGTCCACTTAGACCAATATTGATTTTGTTAGGTAGGCCTTTTTCTTAAGTGGCTAAAATACATTTTTCTGCCAACCCCCCTTGAGAGCAATTTACTGCTAAGCTTTTTTGGTGGTACTTGCATCTGCATCAACTGGGAGCGAGCTGACTGTAATCCATTGTATTAAATGCTGCAACTTTTGATAAGGATCTCACACAGCCCGTCTTCAAAAAATCTTAAATATTCCATTAAGTGTAATTTATTTATAAACTTTCTGGGAAATTCTGCAAACAATGCATAGTAAATGCTAATATGCACCCACCTAACAGAGTTTTGTCCTGGTCCAGCCTACTGTGTTGTGACAATGTGCTGTGTCGTATTGAGGTCAGAGTGTTAGGGCAAAGTGGTCATGGTTAGGGTAGCACTAGTTATGTTAGTTCTTCTGGAGCGTTACATAGAATCACAGCTTTTTCCTATTCCAATTTTAAAATAAGTAGGGTTGAGACGATGGAGATCAAAAGCTATATAGAGTATGGTGTCATCAGTATAGCAAAGAAACAATATCATGCTTGAGGATGATGACCTCAAGAAGTAATAAAACTGAGATTAGCTGAACTTAGATTCAGACCATTTTGGTTTAACTAAAATGATCTGGAAAGACACTCACAGAGAGTGTTTAAAAACTTAGAAGAGTTACTGACTTCTGACACTCATCCAGGGCTAGGACGTGTGGATGGTCTTCCTCCGAGAGGGAGACCACAGCCTGTCGACTAAAGGCACCAACTCGTTTCTGGTCCACAGTTTGTCTGGTGATGGTGGAGGTCGTGGAGCTAGTCCAGTACAAGGTGTCCCAGGCCCGGTGGTAGGCCAGGCCCTCCACTGAACCCACATCTTAATGAAAAACAAAAAACAGACACATAAGACCTCAAGTTCAAACCAAGTAAACCAATTCATACACAACATAAAAGCCTGAAGACTACTTATGTTTAAGATTGCACTTGACAAAGTTTTAATGTGGAAAATACATTTTTCTGGTTAGTCTTCATCACAAGTTCTGGCTGCAATAAAGTGTATTTCTTTGTATATTAAAAAAAAAAACATTATCAGTGCAACATAAGAGACCAACTGAAACTTGACAGTAAATACAAAACATGTAACAGGATTTCTTTCTTCTAAAAATTTAGGCCTGGGGAGCATGTATCATATAATTTGGCTTTTGGGTAATGAAATCAATTGAAATTAAAACATTTAAGTTATCTGCCACTGCCATCTGCAAAGTTGGCTAATGCAAATGTAGGTAAAAATATTGACTTTGCTTGTAACAGATGGCAGGCTCCAATCGTGTTAGAAATGGGATTATGTTTCCTTGGTGATTGACAGGCACATGACTTCATGCCTCACTACACTGGACAGACAGCTATTTGTTGATGCAACAGTCACTCGGAGACTGAATATGTTCTCACTGCGAAACAATTTCCTAAACAGAGAATATGAAAAGGACTTTGCAGCCTCCCAGGGTGGTGCAAGAATGTGACTGACAGGGAGACAACCTCCAGAGAGAGACAGTGATCACAGACAGAAAACCTTGCCATATTCATGTTTGATCATTGACTGCAGATGGTGTTTTTTTTTTGACCTATTGAATATGACCTCCACTGTTTCAATAGACACAAGCGTCATCTGAATAAATAAGCCATCTGAATAACTGTAGTAATACAGCATCATTGATGTGCCAAGTACTCATGTACATGAATATGCCTACTGCTCCTCATGGACCACTGTAGGGGATTTGTGGAAGCCTCAGACTGGTGGATTGTTTTTATTATGTTCTGGAAGACTAAAATTAAAAAAAAAAAAATGGTTTTTTTTCGAGGGGAAAAACACACACACACAACTGTACACACTCTAGCAGCAAAATATGTCGCCACCATGCAAAAAGCAACAAAAAATACCAAACAAGCACAAAAAACAAAAATGATATAAACTCCAAACATGAATGGTCCTTCTGAGTACAACAGAGCTCCACAAAGTTGAAAATTTCCCTCCAAAAATCAAATGAAGGAAGCACTAAATTTCCCTGGAAAGAAGAAAACAATGTTTATTTCTCACCCTGATACAGTCTGTTTATTAAAATTCAATATAGCGATGCTCTACAAAGCCACTGGCCCCAAAGCTGTCAGATATAACAGTCTGTCAGCCAAAGAGGAAAGCAGGTTTGTTTGGAAAGATTACCCGCATAAATCCGATTCTGTGTGTGTGTTTGTTCATGTGTAACTCTTGAGTATATTTATTGATCATTGACAAAAAAGAGATTATCTTTTCTATGTAAAACACACTTAGAAAGACCAGGGGAATACCCTCTCTATTTTAACTCAGTGAAAGCAACACTATTATTACCAAGACAATGAAAAAGAAACTAATACATTTAACAATGGGTTAGAATTCATTTCACATTTGTGTCCACAATTTGGCAACACAGTTTCTACTGTCAATGCAGCACCTAATTTGTCTTAATGGTGAACATGTGGCCGATGCTAAGGAATATGGCTGTATCCTTTTATCTAAACCCATAAACTGTACTCTAGAATGTGTAAGACACTACCTGAGTCAGCCAATCACTAATTAATAGTTTGCAATAAAAGGTGCCTGGCAGCTTGGAGTTTCTTACAAATTGTTGGCAGGGCGAGAGAGTAATTAATAAGGGACATGGAGTTTAATTAGGGAAATATGGATGATTAACATCTTCACCTTTCCTCAATGACGTGATGCAGGCAGAAACTTTTAGAGGAAAACAGAAGTGTCTTGCTTTTATATACAGTGAAGGGTTAGCAGAAGCATGAGGGTGGTGGTTTCATCAAGAGGACCCAATGGACATGCTGCTTTCACTAGAAATCAAATAGGCTAATTGGAAACATGTAAGGTCATGCTATACTGACACAGTTGTAAGCAATATAACTGCATACAAACAATTTGTTGTCTTTCTCTAAAATATACTACACTGGCATGCATTACGAATTCAAACATTTAAATTGTACTCTGATTAATTCTTTGCACCACTCTGATTTTGCATTTCACAAGCACTGAAGTGTGAAGGACACTTACAAATCTCAACAGAGGGTTCTTATTAACACTTGCTCATTTCTAGTAGATAAATAAATAAGCAGAGAGCTCCCTCAGCGGGGGTGTGGGAGATGGGTAAGGGGGGATGAGTGGGAACACTCTGCCAGTCTCCCAATGCGAGGAGGGGGCGGGAAGGTGCTGAGCTCTACTCCCCGCAGAAACTTCACAGTATGGCATAGGATGCCAGCCGAGCAGAACAGAGGGTTTTGCTGTTCATCTGACTCCAGTCATGCTTATCAAGACAGGACTGACTGAGATTTAGTGAAGGAATAGAAAGGGACTGGTCCCATCATTCAATCTGTGACAGTCGGTAAGCAGAATCCTTTTAAACATAGGTATTATACCCTACTGATTTAGTATTAAATGGTCTTTTCAGAGGAACAACGGCAGTGAAAAATGGAAGAGTGCAGGAGGAAATGAGTGTGTGGCGAAAAATGCTATTCATGCTATGCCACCCACAAACATGCTATTCGTGCTATGTGAATGTGGTGTTCTTAACAAGGCAGTCCTATATGGTTACAACTGACATGAAAATAACACTGAATCTACACAACTGATGTAATGAGAGTAGAACATCCCAACAGTGGTAGCTGAAGTCTTTGATCAGTCTACAGATGCATGTTGGCAGTGTTCACATCCCAATCCACAGTCAATGCTGTTACACATAAGGAAAAAAAAATTGCAGCTTGCAGACTTTTTTTTTTTTATCATCCTGATTGTGATTGTGGGCCTGTAAAGCACTTTGACATGACATACTAAGATCTGAGGCTCCAGCTAGCCACATGCATGAATTAGCCACAGCTGTGAGCCTTTGGCTACGGTAAGCAGAAGGCTAAACTATTATCACAAACAGTGTGTATACACAAATCTTTGCTTAAATCATGCATACAAACATTTAAAATAGACACCTTTCAAGGAAATGAACATATTAAACCGTAATTATTTAAAAAGACTAAAATAGACAATATTCAAAGCCATCATTTAAAAAAAATAAAATGCATTGATCAAATGTATTAAATAACTAGGAAATTGACACCCTTTAATCTTCATTAATAATTCATTTTAATTCATTTAAATTCAGATATTTATGGAAATCACGCCAACTGGTTAATTGGTAGCCAATTAACAGGCTTGCAGGGTATAGAATTCTGATTTTCCTCCAAGCAGGTGTTAAGATGTCATATCTAACCTTAATGGGAGAGACTGCAGCCTGTGACTTCAGGAGAGTACACCAGAGACCGACATGTTTCAACATGTTTGAGAGTGACGAGAGGCTTATCAGCTGTTTCTATCTGCTGCTACATTCACAGACACTCACTGACACTCACTGACCATCTGACACTGTTGTGTCAGCCCCTTAATATGTGTGCAGAAACAACTTCTCTGCTTTCGCCATGATACACCTTGTGGAAAACCTATTTTCTTATACAGAGAAATAGGGGCCTGGCCGTGTGCTGATTGCAGACAGCAGGCATGAGCCGGTCAGTTTAGAATGATTCTGATTCACCAACATTCGCATGAAGGTAAGACTAAAATCAGCTGGTGCACACATGACATGAATCCTAGGGTAGTTTTATGGGCACACCTATTTCATGTGCAGAGCAAGAATGTTACTATGCACATATTAGGAAATGAGGCTGATTGTCTTACCATCTCTAAAACGCATCGCAAATATTGACACATTATTTACTGTCCACTCTTTTAGACTCTCTTTTTTATGAGTCTCTGTTCTTTTTTTTTTTTGGGACGCGTTTAGGGTCCAAAACTAACACCTGCCAAGCACCCAAATGCGGGTAAATTTTCAGATAGGCGAGTTAATCTCAGAAGGCCATCTGCCACACTGACAGGTAAATGTTTGTACCAAAACAGTCATGTAATTTATTACAGTGCTCAGTGCTCATGTTTTGGCGTCATTTATTGGAGCGCAGCTCAGCTTTTCCTCACATGTGTGACCATATGGGACATCAGCTGATCTGCTTATCTATAACTTGCCGCCATTAGCTACTGTGATGCTGATGTATAACTGATGGTTATGGGTTGTTCCCATATATATGAAGGTAATAAAATAATTTGACAGGGACTCTGTAGTCTACACTAAGACAGCAATCTCTTCATTTCCTCCCACACTGTAAATAGCAGCACATTACTTCTTCACTGCTTTCGTTTTTACCTTTCACAATAAAAGCCCTAAACAAATACACTGTATCACTGAACTTATACACATGCTCAGGCTGTAGTGAAGTTTTTTAATTTCTTTGAAAAAAATTTGATCTCTTCTTTAACTTTGTATTCAACATAATACCTTCTCATCTCAATGACAAGTACAGACATAAATGCAGGCTATATGTGACACAAAAAGGCCATTTATTATTTTGGCCGGTAAGAATATGCTTGGCCAGTGGACTTTCACATTTACCAGGCCTCTTGGCCTCTTGAAGTCAAAAAGTTAATTTCAGCCACTGGTTGCTTTGTAGTGTAGGCAGTTGTTGCTAATGCTGAAATTGCAACTTTTTATGCATAATTGTCCACTACTGAATCATTTTTCCACGACCTAATGGGACGTGGACGTTTATATACATTTGAACAGCCAATTGGAGGGCCTTCTCTCAGAAGCAACCTGTGATTGGCCAAAGTCTCCTGTCACAGGCTATTTAAAAAAAAAGCTGGAAACAGTGCCAAGAAGAGGTGCAGAAGTCTATGTTTCTTTCAGCCCACCTCAATTACGAGTTTATACATTGAAAGGTTATTATGGAATTTTTGCCCAGTGACAGAGAAAAAAAACTGCCTACCACAGCTTCAAAGCACAAGTGCAGTATGAGCAATTGGCCACTCAGACAGGTGTATTGATTACAACTGGTGAAATGGTAATATAGTTGTGCAGTCAAATCTTGCCACCATGACACTTCTTATACTGTAGCATTAGAATTGTGTATATGTGTGTATGTGTAGTGTGGGAATGTTAAAACCACTATGGGAATGTGAAATTCACTTACTTTCTGCAATAATAGATCTTCCTGTCCAGTCATCATTAATCATCTGGATGTTTCCAAAATGGACATCACTGAAAAAGATGCGGTTGGTCCTCGCTGTCTTCTGACTGTAGTCAAAGGCCAGGGCTATGACATTCTTGAAAAAAGCGGGATTCTCAAAAGGCTGGACAGGTGAGTTGAGGTCACTCTCATCAGAAAGGTGGATGCTTTTCAGTATGGTCCTCTCAGAGAAGAGTAGATAACCTTCATAGCGCTCACAAGCAAAGCCGTCCTCTGCCAAGCGGCCGTGGGCGCATGAGCAGGTCCGGCGGCCACTGCCGAGGTGGAAGCACAACTGCTGGCAGCCTCCATTACTCCTGGCACAGGGGTTTGTGCCTTCAAAACAATAACAATATGTTCAATTACTGATTTGCCTCAGTTCTTGCCCCACTGCAATCATTGCGTGACTATACATTACAGATGCAAATCATAGGTGTTGTGGAGCAGCCATGTACTATTGCAGCATGGATTTTATTATAGACTTTCAAAACTAAGTAGAGGACAAAGGACATTATGTGAATTTGTAAGACTCCTATGATGAAAGCTCTACCTTTTTCTCTGCCTCTATTGAAGACTGTCACATCCTTCAAATTGACCCCCAGACCACTCCTCATGGTCACAGCCTCACTGGTGTCAGTCTTGAAGCCACGTCGGATTGAACCATTGGAATGAGCCCTGAAGTACACCCAGGGAGACAGGCAGTAAAATAAGTGGTTGAAGTTTCAAAGAAGAAAGCATACTGAAATTTGACTTTTCACTGGAGCAGGCTAATGACAAAGTCAGATAGATACAAAGACAGATAATTTCATTTGATAATTGTAAAGCAAAATCCAAGACAGCAGTCATCTAGTCCTGACATACAATTCAAGCTGTTGAAGATAAAAACACAATAAAGCTAACAGCTTCTTTCCATTGTGGTCTTCGTTGTTAAGGGGACAGACAGAGATGATTGATCTTCAAGTCACGCAAGAGAGGTTAAAAACAAACAAACAGACGACCAAACAAAAGAGACGTGATTAATTATTTAACAACCATTTGTTCGCCAATAATTTAAAAGAGATCCCACAACACTGTTTCAAAGACCTGCAAGCGTACAAAAAATACAAAAAACCCCCACCAATTTCACAGAGAGAAATAGGTCTTGATTAAATTTAACTGTGTGCTTGAATTTACCGAAGGGTTAGTAGGCTTTGCCTTTGCTGATGACACTGAATTCTGCCAAGAGTATTAACAGAAATAGGTGGTGACCCTCACAATGAGGAACCGCTGTTTTTGATATTCCCACGAGACCTTTGAAAGGAAGGGTTATTGTTGGGTTAGTATTGCAGGCTTTTCAGGGCATTGCATGTGTGTGCATTTATGAAAATAATAAATTACCTGTCAGACCAGTAGATGTAAGGCCCAAACACAGCCACTGAGAACAGGTCCACGTTGGCCACTGACAGTACAATCTCCCGGCTCTCACCTGTCTCAAGGTTGATCCTCTCGATCTTATCTGTGCGGGCGTCGCACCAGTATAATGTATTTTCCTGGAAGGTAATTTTAAAAATACATATCACATCCTGAACCTCTTAGGAAAGTCATATTTCAGCCACAAAAGAGATGAGGCAGGAAGTATGGTATGCAGGCGTGGAGTGGAAGGGGGGAAGGGTTGGTGATAGTTTTCGTGCATCCATGTTCAACTTTACCTCGTAATCTATTGAAATTCCATTGGGCCACATGATGCCCGAGTTAACCAAGGTAACCTGGTCTGAACCATCCAGGCGGGAGCGGCCGATGCAGGGGTTCTGACCCCATTCAGTCCAGAAGAGATACCTGGTATAGCAGCATCACACAAACACATTGATTTCTATACATGAACAAAGAGGTAATATAATGAAGAAAGAAATTACTCATTTGGCCAATATTAACAATGTTTCCCTTAAATTTAATTTGGTTAAAGACAAAAAATTCTATCGGGGTAGATGTTCTGAAGCTGAATGATAAACCCATCTCAGATGTGTAAATAATTCTAAATATGAATACAAATACAAATGTTTCAAAGGTAGGAAAGTTAAGGGACGGAGATGAAACGCAGATTTGGCTAATAAACCCTTTTTGTCTGCATCAGTCACATCTTTTAACCATCTTCGAAATGTTTTTTTCTTCTCAAAATAGATGAGTCTATAGCACAACATACATAACCAAGAGGAAAAGAGGATAGAGATTCTGCCTTCTTCAAAGCTTGCTAAACTGTTATTAAGGCAAAGAGCAAAAATGGACGGCGCTAAGGAAGGGCTACTTGTCCACCTGAATCTGACATCAAAGAGCCATCTGACAGCAATGATCATAGAGTGCCCCAGGGATGAAGTTTTCTATAGGCCAATGTGGACCTTGTCTTCGCCCTGGTATCCTTGTCAATAGCTGATGGGATTTTTCAATTGGATTTTGGATTACTGTAGAGAATAAACTCTGTGGCAAACAACATTCATGATACTTACATGTTATCTTTAGCAAAATAATCTTCACAAATGAACACAATTGTCAGGATTTCTGAAGCCTAAATGTAATTACCAGAAGTAAAAAGCTAATTTTAGGCAATGAACGAATTACAACAATGAGGGTAAAGCCATGCTTGGTGCGATGACGTTATGTAGGTATATTTGGCCACCTGTTAGCAACTGCTTTTTTAAAAACACATCAAAGCTTCAGCGTTTGCAAGCAGGGTATTTACTGTCTTATTTTATTTCAAAAACCCATTCAAAAAACCATTGAAATAAGGGAGCAGGAGGTATTAAAAAGCTACCTGATTCCTGGGTTTAAGGACTCATCACTGGGGTATTGTCTGTGGTTATTGCCTGGTTTGGTTTGACTGTACTCATTAGAGTTTCTAAAGGCAAATATAAACATGTCTTTTGTAGACAATAAAATAAAACCACTGTTAATATGCGAGCTACTTATCACAACAAATAGTGCTCTGAAATAGTGAAAACACAATAAACACATGGCCTACCCCTTTTGTGGATGTACAGCGATGGCCCTCGGCTGATCAAGTCCTTCAGATATGACCACTGAGCGGTATGCACCATTCAGACGGGAGATTTCTATCAGATTGAATCCATGGTCTGTCCAATACAGGTTTCCTGTGTAGAAAAAAAAAACAGCCAGGCGTGAAATACAGTAGTTTTTATTACTCCTCATGGGCAACCTACTATATGAGAAATCCCTCCCATGAACTCATACATATACAACTAATACATTATCTTGCACATGCATGTGCCCTGTGAATGATTTTATGTGAATGATTCCCAACTCTGTCACTAAGGCTTGATGTTCTTTAACAATTCAAACCAGAACATATTAATGTACTTAATGCAATAACTTGACACATAAGGTGAGATTTTTGATCTATCAGTATCAACTTGATAACGTACAGTAATAGACTCCAGCACCCCGGGAGTGACGATACTAACCAGCAATCCAGTCAACAGCAATGCCTTCCACCCGGCTGATGCCGGTAGTAATGATGTCCTCCCTCCAGGTCTGATCACGTTTGGCCCGGGATATTCTGTTGAGCCCCATGTCTGTCCAGTACACTGTGTCATTTGCTGCAAAACATACAACATACAGTTAATGACGTGAGAAAATGAGATGATGAATGAGGCTGCCACAAAAATATTTATGCCTTCAAACAAAGCAGCTCATGAAACTACATTTTACTGCAGCACGGCCCATTTCACCAAATGTTGTGGGGGGACTATAAAGTATGATGGCAAAAATACCCACACAGTTCATCTACCGCTCTGTGTTGACATACAGTGCCTCAACAGGAAAGGCAGTTGTCGGCCAAATTTTACAATGCAGTATATTGCTTAATGCAAAACATGGTGTTGGTTAAACTGTTATGGACCCTTTCTGATTTTAAAAGCCCCATTACATAAGCATATAAAACAGTACTTAATTTATTTACAGCGCAGTCTTCAAGTGCATCTCCGTGCGTGCCTGTCAGTTCAGTTGTCTACAGGTTGTTAGTAGGTTAGGTGGCGTTATATGTTTATTTGCACTTCTTGTTTCTGCTGCCTTCACACTCTGTTAACACGTAGCGTACATATGACAGAATACAGCTGTAGGGGTTTCATTTGCTCTGCTCTGGCAGCCTGGCTTCTGTGATGACAAGTAAATGTTGTGCGTGAGCTATCAGCGGCTGCTCTTGGATGAGGTTAGTATTGCATTTGCATTTTCACCTGCATAAAGATTACACAGGGAAGGCATTCTTGTTTTTTTATTTTATCAATTTCTAGTTTTTTTTCTTGGACTCTTTATTTTCTTTTTTCCAAAAGCTGTGGTCACACATCATCATTTATATCAACATAAAGTAAACACTAGTGACCTGAATAACCCTAACCCATTTAAGAGAGAGAGTCACTTACATTCAGAATCAAATAACACCATCTCTTTACAATTACAGGACTATGGACTGACTCATGACAATTACTTTTGTAACAAAATGACTGAACCTTGTTCTCCTGAACTCTGCCACTATCTGAAAGAGAAACTGACTTACGGGAAGTCCTAGTACAGTAAATTGTAATATTTACATATTATATTACAGTGGGAATGTACATTTATCATTTAATGGCCTTGAAGTAAAAGCTAATTTAAATACCTTCTTTCATGACTGAAGGTTTATAGCCATGCCAGCAGTTAGCGAGGGCACACATAAACATAGCTGCACTTTGAGCTAAATGTTAACATCTGCATGCTAACATGCTCATGATGACAATCCAACAAGCCCTCCAGCCCATACGACCACATTGGTACTATTTTCCTACCCTCTAATAAAGCTCACAGGAGCATTTCCTAAATTAGCACCACTACAGGTGGATGTCAGGATACCTTGGATTAGCTGTTAACAGTGGCAGTTTTAAACATGTGGCTCTCACTCTGAAACGGCTGCAGATGTATTCAAACTTTGTGGGAAAAAAAGAGCATAGTTTGTCTTAAAATAAGAATGTTTGCTACCAGCTTAACACGACATATTCCATGTGAAATAAATCTCAGGTATGTCACATGATACGTCACAATGGCATACTACTTTAAGTTGTTAAAAAAACAAAACAAACAAACAAACAAACAAAAAAAACAGACTTTATGGTTAGACTCCTGGGTGACAGTCCTATGTTTGTTTGACCCATCCACCTCCCCTTTCTTCCTACACTAAGTGGTCTGTATTTATTCCTGTGGTGGTTATGCTTCTAATGATTTTATGGATAACCTCTGTGGTTGAATTTTGGAGGATAGTCCCTGACAATGCCAGCATGCTAATGTAAAAGGTCCAGTCTGTAGAATTAAGTGGCATCTAGTGGTGAGGTTGTAGGACTGAAACTTCTCCTGTGTGCCAAGTGTACAGAACTACAGTTTTGATGCTTGCATGCTAAAGTTATTAGCTATTTGTTTATTACTTAGCTAGGTGGCAAACATATTACTTTACAAGAGAACTTTTAGCTAAGTCTTGGCAGCTCTCATCCATAACAGAAACAATAAAGTACATTGGTGAACTGAAATTTTGACCTTATGATTTTGATAGTTTGTATTTTCAACAACCTCTGTTAACAGATACATCGAATTTCATTTGTGCCATTTATTGCATTGGAAAATATTTTTTACCGAAAAAAATCAAAAACAGTACAGTAATTCACAAGAATCCCAAGACTTTTTTGTGAACAGTGTTGTGGTATTGTTTTTTACTTGGATCGTAGTCAGTCAGTCAGTCAGCTAGGAATGGTAAATCTGTTTCAGTGATTCATTGCCTTAATTTACATTTTCAACTCTGACTCTTTTCAAACCTACACAGGAAATACAAAGAGTGCGTGTGGAATTACCCGAGCATGCTTTTTTTTTTCAAATTGGATGGTGTTTTTTTAAAAGATCGCTACAAATCCTTAGTGTATGAACCCTTGTGTGTATGTAGTTTGTTTTCAGTTGCGAGTATGCAATTTCCTTTACATGGCTATTGTTATCATGCTTCAGTGGCAACCTATTACATATATGGAGCGCTACCAGCGTATAGTATATTCATAGCATTTGTTGTTGAAATAAATCTATCATTTTTATCATACATGCAGTATAATGTGGTGGAAGGAAGCAGGGATGTAACAAACGACAGCACAAGCTGCTGGGTTCATGTTTTGCAATGCATGTTACGGTACCTTCATTTGATACAATATCTTGGGAATTGCTTTGTATTACGATTGTTTCAGTGGTTCTGAGGAAATAGTCATTCATGCTGAGGTTTCCCTTTAATGTTAACTTGTCACTCTTTCTTCTACGCTGCACTCCACAAACCTATAGAGCAAAATTCAAAAGGTTTGAGCCCAAGAGGACCTTTTTATCCCCCTTATAAAAGTTCACTTAAGTATTGCTCTTCTGAGCAATATTTTTTCATGTTTAACATCAACCAATAAAACAGTATATGTTGAATTCAATTCAGTTTATTATGAGTGGCAACATGAATGGTAAATGGTGAATGAACCTGCACTTGTATAGGGCCTTTCTTGTTGTTTGACCACTTAAAGAGCTTTCACACTCTCGAGTACATTACATGCATATTCATACACTGGTGGCCGAAGCTGCCGTAAAAAGTGCCACCTGCTACTCAATTTCTAACTATTCATATACATTCACACACAGATAGAACAGCTATCAGGAGCAGCTTAGGGTCCTTGCCCGAGGATACTTTGACATGTGGATTAGAGGAGCAGGGAATTGAACCTTCAACCTTCTGATTAGAAGACGACTTACTGGGACAGGCTGACAACCTGAAAACATAATGCCTCTGACCACAGCTATCACCAGCTCAGAGGCATAATAAAAGTTAACCATCTGGAAAACAAATGCAATTTCCCTGTTACAATCAAGTCAGAGAATCATCTTTGCTCTCTAGGTAAACCAAAGGCCATAGCTATTTATAAGCTTGCAAAAAAAACTTCTCATTTCTACTTTAACACTTGAAAAAAACATGCATCATGCACAGTACATTCCGCCATATCTCTGACAAAAAGAAATTCTTCAAGCTTCATGCTGCCTTATACTCAATATCACATGTCACCATGAGTGTTGCATGATATCATACCTGCATGAAAGTCAACTCCCACAGCAAACAGTGTCCCTGTAATGGGCATGAGGGCTTCGCTGTTGTCATTCGGGTCAAGAGCGATTCCCCGGATTCCCTCATGGATGGAATACATCAGAAATGAGTCAACACCTAAAAAACGACAAATGACCTATTAATACCCTGAACAAAGCGATTGAAGAATTGTAAACTGTAAATGCTCTTTGACTTAAGTATAGATAATTTTATAATTGTACGCATTGTTCATTGCCTCACATCTAAAATCATGAAGGCAGAAAGATTCCAACAATGTGTGTGAACTAAAAAACTGATAGGAACACATTGGCAGCTCTAGAGAACATATTTTGGGAAATGTACCCTCGCAAGACATGCGGTCGCTACGCAAGTTGTAGCCAACAGTGCAGGAGCAGCTACGGGTATTCTCGGAAGTGGGGAAGCAGAGCTGTGAGCATCCTCCGTTGTTTATCTGGCACTGGTTTCTTCCTGAAGGTTAAGCACAAAAAGTAAAAGGCAAATAATAAGGAATCATAGGTAAATATATGCAGGTAGTGTGTGTTTCTGTGTCTTTTTCTGTGTGCTTGTGAGCATGCCTACCTTTCTGACCCTCCCTGTCGTACACTTTCATATGAACCACCCCACTTGTCTTGTTTCTCAGGATCACGGGGTTACGTCCATCTCTCTTGGTAACCGTTCCCAGCTGTGCTGATTCCTCATCTGCCCACCAGAGTTTGCCGCCTGCAACCATCAGTGTCATTTGTTGATTATGGATATAAAAAATGTATGGCCAGAGATGCAGATTCAGTAAAATTGCAGTGTGAGGGCAAATTGTATTATTTGCTTCAGATAATACTGCAGCACTTAAGTCTTATTCACTACGAAATGTATGCAAATCATGTTGTGATGTAAACAAGCATTCAAAAACACTACAGCACAATCAAATAGCAATTCCAAGTACAAATGGAGTGCTTCAGCTTTCAATCTAATCCACCAAGGCTGGCTTTCTTATGCCATAAAGCCCCTAAATAATTGTAGCATTCTCTGAGATGATTTGAGATTAAAGATTGCGATACCTTGCTCCCTGCTCTGCCCACTTGCTGCTGCCAACGTGTTCATCTTGCAGCCTTGAAACATAGTTGATGTTAGGGAAAGGTTGTCACACCAACTAAGACTAATATGTTTGAAATAGTTGTCATTATGGAGTGATTAGGGCAAAATAATATCTTTTCAATGCAATGACATTTAAGAGTAGATTTAAGACTTTCTTCTTTATAAAACGTATAGTTAGGGCTGCTCTGGCTGTCCGTGGACCAGCCCCTAGTTAGGCAAATATAGGCCTAGACTGCCAGGGGACTTCTTATGATAAACTGAGCTCCTCTCTTCTTCTCTCTCTTTTCATTTGCAAATATTAACGTCCTATTTCTGCATATCACCAACTCGGTTCCTTCTCTGGAACCTTTATGCTCCTTTGACTCATAGATTTCTTGGATACCAGCTGCACCTGGATCGTGGGTCGTGGTAGTGCTGATGCTATGGTCCAACCTAATGCAGCCTACTACTGCCATTATTATTTGTCATACTTCCACTATTATTATACACATATGACTATAAATTTATGTAGAAAAACTATAATCTATGCATGTAACATACATACTATTACAAACTACATTTATTAGTATTATTATTTTCCATTACTATTGTTATATGTTATGTAATTGTAATTTCTCTCTCTTTCCTATGTATCATTCTATCATGTATAACTGTTATCATCTATTGCACATGTATTATTTAGTGTTGTCATATATATTCAGTAGATTCCCACTTATTGTGTATGAACAGAAGTAACAAATGTTCACCTAATTTGGTTACTTTGGTTAAAGAACACTTAAGAACATTTTTCCAAGACAGCACCTTCTTATCTTTGATTTTGTACTTAATAAGACTTCATGAGGCTTAATTCTCTTTCATGAGCCAATCTTTGAGTTTAAAACCAAAGCGCTTGGGCAACGAAGAGCATGCACTGTGGTTGTTCTGTTTCATCATGTTTCAACATCTATTCCCTGACAGAGAGGTTGGCCTGTCTGGCTCTGTGTGACAGTACACCCCCAGGCTTCAGTAGTGCTGCCGTCGTAAGCATAAGTGATGAGTGTGTCTTTCTAAGAGGCACATGCACAATAGGCTCCTGACCCCAGCACACACAGCCACCACCACTCCATCCTCCAACCCCCGTCTCTGTCCTCAGTAGAAATCAGTGATGCACAGTCCAGGCACTTTGCCACAGACTCTACAGACGTGACAGGAACTCTCAATTTTAAAATCCCACTACAGTGCAAAGTGGAGAAGAGTCAGGTGGCTCCTCTCGCTTGAAAATAGACACTGTAAATGGGGTGGAGATGGACCTGATATTAGTCCTTTCTGAAAGGGACAAAATTGCAAAAATGAACCACTACACAGAGGAGCGTGCTTTAAAAAAGGCAGCATAATGGAAAAGGAAAAAAAATCAACCATATTTTTAAAGAAACATCAAAATCTGCTATTTCGAAAGGTCATCTCCCTCAAGCAGTAAAGAAGAAATAAAAAAAAGACCACAGATTAGAAGCATAGCAAACATTCCCAAAGAAATTAATTTTCAAGGCAATGGCAACAGCGACCACTTTTACCACTAATTTCAAGGATTTAGCGGTAAATACAATTCTTTATGTTATGTTCTAATTCAACCCCTCTAAGCAGCATTGTTGGTGCAGTGGATGCAGCATTTTACAGTAGCTGCAATATTAAAGAAGCCTAATACAGATGAGAGAAGCACCATTTTGCAGTCAATATAATATGTTGTATTGAAATGATTACTTATCAGACAGATTCATAACATATTTGTATAGAGAAGAAACAAATAAAACAATAGCCCTTTAGGTTTGACACCAACCAAGTCCCCAGAATGTTGGTGCTGTATGTTTCTGCAAACCAAGGACGCGTTACATTTGTATGTTTTATATGTCATGTATGTGCTAAAACTCAACTAACGCTATTACTAATATCTCTCGCAGTGGTCTACTGCTTGGCAGCAGTTATGCCAAAGTCTCACTCCATCAGTCTTGCCCCTTTACTTTTGATTAGAAAGTCATGTAATCTGCACTACATTCCTTTGGAAATGTTTTTTTTAATACAAATAAAATGTACAAATGCAACATATCTTGAGTTTTGCAGGAGCACATGAAATGCCAACATTTCATCTGAATACTGGGATACTGGGTTCACATCATCAATACCTTAAAAGCATGACACTGTTTTGTTATCACATCCCTTCTTGATTCATTTAGAATAAAAATAAAAACAAAAAAACACACACAGAAAAACAATTCCCACTTGAATAATTGCTTTGGGCCCAATGTCTTCCCTAAAGGGAACGCAAAACTCGTTTTCACAAATCAGACAAATTCCCATGAGCGAGAATGACAGACTACATGCAGTTTACAAAACATGTGACCCTGGAGGGCATGCTAGCCTAGATTAGCTTTGCACCCTGTGTTAATTTGATGCCGTAGGGACCGCTGGCTAGCTGTGATTGCTTGCTTGTGGCACATCATATTCAATTTCCACCTCAACTGCTTGTTTGATTCCAGGCAAGTCAAAGCTGATGGATCACCCACACCTTCTAAATAGAAGCCCTCACCTCTCCCCCAAGCCAATCCAATTATTATGGAGCCCTCGGATCTGAGTGGATCGACCTTGTGTCACTAACAGTGCCTTCATTATATCTTTTCACAAGCAGTTTGAGCAATCACTAAGACATGTGCGCAAAATGAAAAAGCCAAAAGGGAAACGAGCACATCAACATGTTGGTTTCAACACACTGCTGCATGCTCTTCAAATGAATCATCAGTTCGATCGATTACAGTCATTTTGCTCTCTGGAGCTGACAGTCAGGGTTAAATTTAGCTGGTCAATTGTGGATGTATTATCACAGCACCTTCACAGAAGAAGGTAATTATTGATTCTGCAGCAATACGAGACAAAATGACTGCCCAATTCCTCCCTAAGGGCTGCCCTCCAAAGATACCACTGCAGTAGAATAACCTTTGCCTCTTTCGTGGTTGTGCGCCTGCCTCTGCCTCACGCTGTGAGAAAGCTTCAGATCCTGATAGAACTCAACATTTCCTAATTTACACATGACGTAATTTAGAGTAACCTTAAGCACTTCAAACACAACCAACAGATCGATCAAGCTATCACAGACCAGGAGAGATCTGTACAATTGTAAGATTGATGCTAATTAATGTTGATTGACTAAATAAGCACACAAGACTTAAGAGCCCTTAATTACCCATAACCACATAGCAGTGCCTAACATGTTATTTCGCTAACAATGCAGGTTGCACATGTATTCACCTGCATATCGACATTGCAATCCGAACACCACTATTACTATTCCATTAGGTATCTAATCACATTTTGCTGAGCTAGTAAGACAAAGAAGAAACACAGAGGAGATGTTGAAAACTAAGTGAATGGTCAGCAAATTCATTAAATTGCATCTTTCACCATGGCGACAAGACATCAACATCTGCAGAGGGTACATTTCTCTGTAATGGGCATCACTAAGAGTCTATTCACTTGTCAACAAAAGAAGCTCAGGGTTGGAAAATGACATGTCTGGTTGCTGTCCTGCTGTCTTCCCCTGCCCTTCTTTTTAGCTGATCCTATACATTTTACAAGTATATGCTCGATGGTCTATAGCAAGGGAGGCAGGCGTGTTAGTGCAGGATGAGAAACTAAATGTCTGACAGACAGCAAACAAGTGGACATTACACAAAATGCTGAATATAAATCCCAAGCTAACAGGACGCGTAAATGAGCTCTTTGCTCAGCAACAGTATTTGTAGTAAAGATTAAATTTTGTAGTGTTAAATTGGTAAAATTAGTTTGAAATACATGTAAATATAAGCACATAGTAAACCACTGTAACACTCAATGAGGTATCTTTATTCATAAAACAGTAATACTTCGTGATTACTGTTTTATGAATGCTGACATATAATATGATAAAGAGTCAAAAGGGAGTATGAGTTGTTTGTTGTGTTATTAACCACTGTGGCACATTACAAACGTAATATCTTTGATAGATCAACATCTACAGCTACCAGTGGGCGAAGCCAATCATCTCACGCCGAGATTATTAAAAAAGATGTGATATCTCATTAAAAGGGGTCTTAGGAGTATTAAATACACTTTCATGCTCGCATGAATCCAAATGTTAATGTACAAATCCACTAGATTGCTATTTTCTATATATAGTAATTCATTACCATGCGATAAATGTACCGTTGAACCGCTGTGAAATTTCTCTATTTAACAAAGTATTATACCAGACCAGGACAGAGCTGTTCATTCTACCATTCTAAACAATTTTCTCAACATAACAAGATGTCATTAATTGTGATTGATGGGGACGTGCAAACATCATTTCACTGTTTTGCTGTACCTGTTACTGTGCAGGAACCAAGCCATTAGTCTATGTCACCTCCAGTTTTATCTCCCATTTATGAAATGCAATAATGAAGTCTCCATTGTCCATATAACAGCTCCCTACAGTCTAAGTCTTTACTGTAAGAAATGCCTAGTATGTATAAAAATTGACCAAAAAGATGTGGCTCAGAGTTGCAGAATGCTAACAGCAAACAAAACAGTGGGAATCCATTCTGCCTTTGTTGTATTATTCTGTAACAGTGTGTTTGTGCTTTCAGCACATTCTGACAGATACCCACCACACATGAAACTGAAGCCTGCCATGATTAATAACAAGATTTAAGAACATAAAGTATCACCCTGAAAACACTTCTAATTTAATTTTTCCTTTAAAAAAGACTTTGGTCCAGAAACACACACACACACACACACACACACACACACACACACACACACACACACACACACACACACACACACACACACACACATGCACACACGCACGCACACACATAACCACCAACTCTCTGTTCAGTATGTTTGCCCCCTTCTCATTACTAATCTTGGCAAGGGAAATGCATTCACATAGCTCACTGGGAAGCTTCCCAATTGTCAAGATTGCAGCAGTGTGGAAGGGAGAGAATTTAAAATTCTAATCCTGATCTATAAAAAGAAGAAATGAATGAAATTGTATTTGTTACACATTTAAAGTATACAGGTAGAGCTAAAATGCCTGTTTGGTAAATATACCAATGGGCCTGAGCACCATAGTTGCAAGGACCCTATTGAAATTGCTTGGGTTATTCTTATTTATATACCTTTGTCAGAATAGATGCACTAAAAAACTCAAGAAACTTGGCACACACATCAAAAATGGCAAGAATTTAAATCTCATAAGGGTCTTCTGCAAAAATAGCTTACAAGATTTCAACAAAAAAGCCTTACGATATGGTTCATCTAGATGTACAGGATTTGGTAGGCACATGTATTAGCTTAAGTTTAAAAAAGTGACTTGGGGCCACAAGTTTGTTTTTCCTGGTATGGTTAAGGCTTGACCTGCCTTACTCTGCCTTATTTTAGCTCTGATATTCTTACCTAACTCTAAGCAGCCCCATCTTACCTAACCAACCTAACTAATCCAGCCAACAAAGGCAAGGAGTGCTAGCCACTCTGAGGGGGAGTAGGAGAGGTTATGCCTTGGACATCTTAGGAAAAAAAATGACTTTGGGCCATGCCCAAACCCAAAAGAAAGTCAGCCTTATGTTGCAAACATCATCCAATGATGAAATGTATATTGTGTGGCCTACTCTTGACATATAGCAACAAATTGTATACTTGGTGCTTTGTCTTTAGCACCACATGCTGGAAACAGAAAACGATACAAAATTTTCAATGTCATTTCCAGCACCACACACTTTACACAGGAAATAATGTCTAATGGTCACAGAAATGCCATTACCCTGACAATGCTGGAGGATGTGAGGGTCCATCCATTGCTGCTTGCAGTTTTAATAAGGTTGATTTTTGTACTGAACTGTGTCCAGTGTCACTGTTACCGTACAATGCTGCTACCTAATTTCAGCAGCTTTGCACACTTTCTGTATGGTGTAATATACGTAGTATATGTTTTGGTTAACACTGTCATATAGTGTTTTTTGGAAGCCTGCATGTTTGTGGAAAAACGAGGAAGAGCTGAAAAAAGGTAAGAGCCAGACCTTGAGAGCTAAAGACTGTTTTATTGTGAGCTACAGGTCCGTTTTTTTTTCCCAAGACTTGTTGACTTAGATTGCAGGAGATTTCTAAATGAACCTATGAGTTGATGGATGATGTGACACATTGGATTCAGCACTGATACCAAGAATCAACACATAATGAACATCCTCCTCCCGTTTCATTATGAAAGGGGTGAGAAAATCAATCATCAATCACTGCTGCTCTCTGTTTTAATTATCTAATGCCCCTGCTACTTCACACAAAGTGAAGCACAACTGTTGCGAGGGCTGGAAAAACAGTTCCATTCTACAGCCACTTAACTGGTTAAACACGTAATCCCTCCACACTCTCTGACTAATCCTCAATGGCAATCTGATGCACTCGTGACAAGCTCCACTCACCCATCACCGCCAGAGCTGTGCCTTTGGCTAACTCCCTCTTTAGAGTCTCCAGTACTTCCAGCCCATTGCCGTCCAGATTGCACCTGTTGATAGTGCCATTGGCTGAGCTTATCCAGTACAGCTTGTTGGCAGTGTAGTCTATTGAGAGACCTGAAAAGGACAAGTGAAGAGAGGACCCCTTGTTAGCACTCATTGTGCTAGAATAACATGCAAAACACTAATTAGAGACAAACAAAATAAGCATGAAATCCATAACATAATCAGAAAATAGTAAATCAACGGTAAAGAAAGGAGTAGATTAGATCTGCTACTTTTGTTTTTACATTTGAGACATTACAGTAAACAAACAAGATTATTGCTGAAATAAAATTCTGACTCAACAATGCTTTATACTGTATTATGTTCCATCTGATTGGGAAATGACTATTTTCAGTTACAAAGCTGACTACATTAAATAAACAGCAAAAAAACATTGAGAAATTACATTAGAAATATGACTTTCACTTTGACTATACTTTAACAGTATTGCAACAGAATATTTCAGAACTGCATTACCACTGCATTAACACTTAAACACTTATGTTACTATGCATTAGGCTGAGTGAGGGCTAATAGAAAGGTTTATGTGTTCGCTGGCAAATATTTGTGGGGGATCTGTTTATAAGAGCTCCAGCTGGCATGGAAAATGAACAAGCGTGAGACTGACTGCTTTTAAATCCATTTCCTGGCTAACATGGTGGCTTTTCATGGAATACCACCGTTAATGACAGAAAATGAAAGCAATTTCTATTGTGGACCCCTGGACAACTCAATGTCTCCCACCATGTGTTGGATTTATGCCTGGCAGATTCACAGTCACAATGCGTCGTTAATTTACGCTTGTCCCCAGGTCTACCCCATAATCATAAATGAAGCGGGTGAAATATGGGAGCACCCTGCTATCTGTATTGCTGACAGGGCGAGGAGAATGAAGAAATACAGTGAAGACAATGGTGCTGTTTGTGTGACAAAGTGGGGGTTTGACCTTGAGCTGTGTGACAGCCGCTTGAAATGAAGACCAGCTGATTGGTTTTGTTAAAAAAAAAAAAAAAAGCGGTGACTGCTCGCTTAAGCAATTTAATGGATAACTGTTTAGTTGGATAGTCCACCTACAGATAGTTTAAAGAGTATTTGTAACATATCAACAGCTGTTTAGCTGAGATAGATGTTTATCTATATGTGAAAATTTCAGGATTTCTACAGCTTATAGCAGCTAAGATTTAAGACTTTTTAAGACTTTTTAATGTCACTCAGAATGACACTTAGGACTAGTTCTACAATAGCCAAAATTTAAGGTAAAATAAAGGAAAAGACCAACATCAATTACTTATGGTTAGGAACAATTTTGCTTTTCAATCTGATACTTTTTGCTTTGAATCTTGTATGTAATTCTCTTTCTTTCTTTTTTTTTTATTTTTATTTTTTAACTTTTTTAGGTAATTTCAAAAAGTTAGATGACCAACTTTAAATGTTGACAAAAAGGAAAAAAAAATAAATCATACTTTCCAGAATGGAAAACATTCAAACATGTTAACCCTCATCTGCATGATGTTGATGCGAGGCACATCCTGTTAATTACATTAAAAAAAAAAAAAATAGGTTGTATGTTGCAAAGTCAAAAAATATGAATACAATCCTACATTCAATGTCTATGTCTTATTAATACCAATTAAGTCCTTATTTTTACATGAATGCATTAAATTCCTTCATGAATATTTTTTATATTTTTTAGATTTGTGAATATTTTAATTTTACTTAAATTATTCACTGAACCTACATGTGTTGTGCATGCTAGGTAGGATTGCTATAGTATGTAAACATTTGCCTTATCATATCAGCAAGTTGCCAAAAAAAGCTTCACATACCTGTCGCCTAAAATGCTTTAAATTTCCCTATATTCCCTGAATATGAACAGATATGGTTGCTTGTGGAAATTAAGCACCCTGAAATTCAATAAACAGCTACAGGAAAATCTTGGAGCGATCACCTCTCTTCCTGTCTGTGCATCACAGCGGAGGATGCCCACAGCCACTGCTCAAGGATTTTGTTCAGTCAGACACCAATAGGCTGATCCTACTCAACAGCTACTTGAGGAAATTTATGTGGCCAATTGTCCTTGTTATTGTCCTGGTTACATTTGTTTTTAAATGCAAGCTTTCTCTTCCTGAGCCTCTCTTCTGTATTCTGCGTTTACATCAAATGAATGGTAATTATGTTTTAATCAACAATTGGATCTCAGTAATAGCTAACTGTAAATGGTGTTTTGATTGAAATGACAGTACTATAAAGTAAACATATAGGCATGCATATTCTAAACCACAGATGTAACAGCAAGTGTGCAGGAAAATGTTATCGACCACAGGCTTGATTCAACGATTTAGACGGAGTTACGCAAAATCTGGATATTTAATCCAGAGAAATCTGGATTCTGCAGAACTGGATCTGTCTGCTTGGTTTAAAGTCTTACTGATAAGTGAAAATGGCACGTCTGCTGTGTGAATGCACTTTTTAAGTATACACTCACAACAGAAAAATAGGAAGCCTATCCTTTCAGAAGAAATGAGCCTTAATTTTCTTTTTGCACATATGTCACTAGAAACAAAAACAACAGCACCTTTACATGCACGCACACACGCACGCACGCACACACAAATGCCATAAAAGATCAACAGGCAGGGAGAGAGACATAATCGTAGGAGCCAGGAGGGCGGGTTTGAGCATTGCTGTGAGCTGTTGAGCTTTTCAAAGACAACAATCTCAATGATGTACAATAGGTGAACTAGAACACAAAATCTCATCATGCACTGTGGCAGCCAGCCCTTGGCAGATGGAAGTGCGAGACAGTGGGCTAGAGCAATACACAGTCCAAAGTAACACCATTAACATTACAAAGCATATGTCTGGTCAAACAACGAATTTTGGAAATGACAATGTGCCATAGCGGATCCGTCCACTCTGTACCTGCAGACTGATGTCGTGAGGAGAACATATAACAAACCAGGTTCATTCATTCTGAGCTATTATGTTCCTCCAAGTGGATAATACATTCTGTTCTAGAAATGCTTCTTGTTATTCTACAGAATTCATCCAGGACTTGATCGAGGACCGTTTTGCTGAATACATAAAGAACATAACTGCCATAATCTTTATCAATCCATGAAATCAATCCTGCAAACCTATTAAAAAGTAACAGATTATTAAATGACATTTGGTGAAGCATACAAGTGTGCAAAGGTATTGTGCTTTCCAGTTTAGCTGTGTTTTAATGTTTGTCAAGGTTTCCAGCATTGCTTGATTTAGCAAGCCTTGCCACTTTGAAACCTTTACCAGAAAAAGTCTGGCGACTTTATTTGACATTGCCTATTGCGATAACATCACCACTGAGGAAGTGGGTGTTTATCTGATTCTTGTTGACACTGTCAAAACTGGGAAAATCTCAACATCACTGCTTCCATTTGTTACATTCAGTGTGTGTACATGCATTGAAAGAAATCATTTATAAACACATTAGTGCAAACTGAGATTAATATAACTTTCATTTAAACACCTCTATCGGGTTATCTTTGTCAAATTACGGTTCAAAAAGGGGAATGACTTCAAATGAATTTAGAATGAAGTGAGCATAGATGCAAAGTGGTGCATGCAGCAGCACAGCTGTTGATGCTGGGAAATTTAATTGAATTAAATTACCATAAATTGAATCCATAACCAATGAGTACTGACAAATTCAGCTCAATTTTCTGTCTTGTTTTGTGGTAATAAGATGTTTGCAGTGGGCTGCCACACAATCTTCCACACAGTAGCCAAATAACAAATCAAGTGCACATGGATTCTTGTCGTGTTCCTGCAAACCTTGTAAATGCTTAAATGTGGTCATTTATATCATGATTCAGTCACAGTGTGAATGTGAACATAGTGAGTTTATGTAAACTGTACAGTCAGAACTTGACAATAATTAGCATTTCACAGTTTTATTTAAAAAAAAATGGCTGGGTCACATTTAAGGTCCAGCTGAGAAGGAGGTCTAACTCAGTATGTAATCTAAAGCTCTCATACTGACCTACAGGATCCCTCTGATTCTGGTGGAGGACCTTGCTGTTACTCCCGTCCATGTTGGCCATGTTAATGGTGTTGCCATCTGTCCAATAGATTTTTCTGTGTGGGAAGGTGTGAGATGAATAGTTAGTGGCCTAGTTAGGCATGAGAAATAATGAGGTTTAAAACAAAGCCAGTGAATGTTACGTTGTTATTAATTGAAAACTAAATATAAACCAATACATTTTGTTCCACCTGACAACCTTGTAAAGATCTGCACAAACAATGCAAGCTTGTATAACATGTTCTCTTTACAACAACAAGGCTTTGATCCTTGGTACAGGTGAGGTCTGTAGTCAGGTTTCATAATACTATGCATAGAGAGTGAGCTGCTGATGAAGTGCACAGACTGCTCTAATCTACTTACCCCTTGGCGGGGTGCACTACAAGGCACCTTGGCTTATCAATGCCGTGGATGATGGAGGTCTTCAGGGAGCCATCAAAGCGAGCCACATTGATTTGCGACTCGTCATTTTCGGAGCTGAGCCAGTATAAGTTCCTGGAAAGCCAGTCCAAAGCCAGACCGCGGCAGTTCACTATGTCTGTCAGGAAGGAAAAAAAACAAAACATTGCAACTGTGAGCTTTAAAAAACTAGAATGTGAATAAGCTTGGAATACATTGGGAACAAGCTAAATAAAAGTATAGAAGGTCTTCAACAAATGACCGCTATTACTCATATTGGCACATCGCGATCATGTCAAAGAGGAAATAACTCAAAATTACATAGACTCCATGACCAAGAACAATATGCTATTTCACTCTTGCAGCGAGAGTATATTTGTACCAACTCATTTTTAATTGGTACACCCATGCACTGTAGTACATACTGCTCACAGCTTTGTCTTTGTTAGGATATCTGCAGTGTACCCACCTGCAGATATGATGGTCTCTAGCTGGGTGCCATTAATGAAAGCCCGTTTAATGGTTTGGGTTTTGATGTCAGCCCAGTAGATCCTCTCCTCCTGGGCATCGTAGTCCACCACTGTGACATCATCAATATCCGGCACCGTTAGCGCCGTCATGACGTTCATATAGGGGTTGTCAATGTCCACGCCCCGGATTTCTGACCGCCGCACGTACAGGAGGAACCTTTTCAGCCCTGGTGAGATGATTAAGAAATCAATCATTCCAGAAAGTGCACCAGTTTGCTGAACTTTTCAGTCAAATCCAAGTGAGTGTGATAAAAACAGCCTGATGTAAAAGCTGACACCAATCAAAATTCATATGTTTAGCAAAACACCTGTCCTGTTGTTTACATAGTTCCACTCTGATAACATAAGGCAAAAGCATGAAAAATGAGGGAGGTGTTCTGGCTCACCAAAGCAGGATTGTTTGTTGGGTGAGAGCTTCATAAGGTGTGGACAGGTGCAGGACGCAGTGCGGTTGTAATTGATGAGACACAGATGTGAGCAGGGACCCCGTCCATCATTCTCTTCACATGGGTTAGAGGCTGATGGGGAGGGAGGAAAGAGGAACATTTCAGAATGCTCAGCATGAGAGCTTGAGATGGCAATCAAAGAGAGGAGAAATAATAAACACTGAATGTGGAAAAAGAGTAACCGCGTTTTTAACATGGCATTTACAGGCTTGTGTGATTGTGCCACTGACAGCATTCTTTGAAACTGACAAAAAGCACTGCTTAAAACAACTATAATTATAATACTGTTCTTGCTGTATAATGGCAGAAAAATAGATACAGCTTGAAAGCATGACAGGTCCTAAAAGAAATATGAAAACCCTCACAAGAAATGCATAACAAGCATCACAGACTGAGTAAGAGGCATGGAAGTGTTGACTGTTTTAGAAGCCTTCTTTTAGGGGACCACTTTTTCTAAGGGAACAATTTTCAATCAACTTTGTATCACAACGATGGAAGTAGTATGTGTAAAAAAAATATTGTAAACTTCCCTACATCTTGACAGACCCAGATCTCCCTAATTTTTCCACAGGAAATTTGCACATAATGCATTTTCACTGGCTCTTGTGCTGTTTCTCAAACTACAGATTGTACCCTCTCATTTTTGTGTGTCCATCACCATTACACACACACACACAAGAGTATAAAAGCAGATTGAGAAAGTATAGATGATGATCAAGAAAGTGTATAGAAGTGGAAGGAACAGAATAGCAGATTGAGAGAGTGGAGAGGCAGATCAAGAGAGTATGGAAGTGGATCGAAAGTCTCTCTCTCTCTCTCTCTCTCTCTCTCTCTCTCTCTCTCTCTCTCTCTCTCTCAAATCAATGGCTGACACCAGGCATTCCTAAATCAAATTTATACCAAGGTTTTGTTACTGTGTTGCCTCTTTCTCACTTAAAATGTTTTCAGAAACATGTTTCAACTTAGTCTTTAACTGTAGTATGAGTTTATTTGTTACCGGCATAATATTTCCTGTATCAAAATAGAAAAAACTTGCATAATGTCAGCCTCCAGGAAGCGTTTATTGATCCCGTGCAATCCCCTGTAGTTGCAGGTTTTCTACCTTTTTTAACAAAAGCAAATTCCAGTCTTTTCTCTGGTCATGTAGTGCAAATTTAATAGTATTTGCCTCTTCCTACTGCATAGACAGGCCCTTTTTATGAAGAAATCATTTCTCCAATCCAGCCTCGAAATACTTCTTTAAGTGCAAAGAGAAAAAGTTGGATTTGGAGCAGTTATGCTGAGGTTGATTTGACGTTCACTTGTGTTTGGGGGTTTTTAGGCTGGTCTCATGTGGAATTGGGTCTCAATAGGTTAAGAGACATTGAAATAAACTATAAAATATCAACTTATTGTTTACTCTTTATCACTTCACAGGCATTAAGGGTGACATTATCTCAGTTTCCCTGTAGCAGAATATCCAGCTCGAGACCCAAAGCTGCTGACAGTTTCGATGAGACGAGCACAGCAGGCTGAATTTTAACAGCTTTCAACTTAACAGTGATCTTATAGTGGCAATACATTTGAAGAAATCTGTTTCCGTGTTTTTTTTTACTCTACCCTGTTGAATAATAAATCACCTCTGCAAAACTAAAGAAAGTCACCGGCAGTTCTATTATTTCCTGTCATGCTGCAATCGCATTTCATGCGTCAAACACATCCATTTCTCCATCTACCCTGGATGATTCATGTCAAACAAGCTCATTCAAAGTTCATTTCTTGGGCTCCTTCAGCAGCACACTGGAGAGCCCCAGTGCATCACAAATGTGACTTATTTGAAACAAAAAAAAAAAATCCAACTCTGCATCTCTGCGAGCTGGAAACAGCACCCAGCTGACTCGGTATGCTAATAGGGAGACATCTGAACAGCGCTGCATTCACCTGAATCATGCTCTTGAGGGATGACAGGCAGCAACAGCAGAGCCAAGGTGTTTGTTTGCTTTAAACTGTCACATGTATTGCAACAAATAAATGAAGAAATGAGCCCACCGCTATGCCAAGGCAGTGGATATGATGGCACTCCCTTGAAATTAAGAAAGTTGATGAAAAGTCATATTCAGGGAAGGCCCAATGTAGTGATGATACAAATTAGTATGTGAGGGCTTCTTTCTGCTGAGAGGCCTATATTTGTTGCGCTTATTTGTTTCAGAGCCTATCATATTTGTCATGATAATACTGCTGACACAATTACAGTGTGGTTTGTCTGCCTGCAAATAAGTGTGTTCGAAAATCGCATAAATATTACATTGCTTATGTAAAGCTTTGCAAACACTGAGGACCACAGTGATGATGTATGTTAAAAGATCAGACTGAATGATCCTCAGCTACATCTCTTTTTCTCCCTCATCACTTAAGGAAACAGGATAAATACACGGAGAACTATAAGCACCACCTTGCAGTTGTATGCTTCCGTTAACCACTCAAGTTGCAGTTTACATCCATGTCTTTCTGGCTAGATTTTAAATAGGGACATGTCACTTCATGTCAGCTTTGCTACCATATGATTTTGATTAATTTTCTCATATCATGTTTTGATTTTATTTTTGTGATGTTTATATAATTATATATATTATTATTATATATATTATTATATTATTATATTATTATATATTATAAATATTTTCTTTTACTTGTCTGTTATTTGTAGGTGTCAATTTCGATATTTTTTACTTTAAGACATACATTACTTATTTCCTATGTGCTGTTGTGTCTGAGATATGTGGGATAATAACTTTCTGTTTAATGTGCCCCCTCTGCAGGTGGGGAGTTCGACCACCTTTTAGGAAGTGCTGAGGCCCATAGTGGTGGCTTTTGGCTGGGAAGCACACAGTCTTTAGACCTTGCCTTAGTTTGCAACTGGTAGTTTATTTTCCATTTTGCTGATCAGATTGCTTTATAATTTTGAGAATCTAATACATACATTTTGACCATCATCGTTTTTGTAAAATATGGAACAATAAATATTTTTTTATGTCAGATCAACAACCCCTTCTGGAAATTCTGTATTTTGCAAGCGTCTACTATACCCTACCCAGTCAAGCGCCGAAGTGATACGACAATAGGAAATGTTGTAGTCACTACAGTCTTCATTACTGTTTGCATTTTGAATTTAGGTGAGGCATCTTTATAACCCTTTATGGGTTTTTTTTTAATCTCACCTGCACCTGTTTCAATCTGTTGTTGTACTTCTGTTGTAATAAATAAAATAAAGTGAAAAAACTACCTTTAGACATTAGACAATCACACTAACTCCATGCTATAGTACTCAATAGATCATAGCTGCTAAAAGTGTGGCCTGTGGGCAAATAGCAGCGGTCAGAAACATTTTGTGCATGCCCCAGACATAAAGAGCATGCAATATATTTTAATCGTCTTACATTCAATGTACTATTCAGCTACTGCATTAAACAGTGTGCTCCGAACAAGTGTCTGTCAGGTTAAGGATGACAACTTGCAGTGAGCTACTGGTTGCATGGCAACTGATGGCTGCTGAAAAGTTTCAAGAGGAAAATGTTGTATTAGTGCAAAAAGGGACATTAGGAAAAATTGATACATTCTTACTTTGTGGAATCTCAGGGGAAAGACAAAATCATCTGGCTTGTCTGCAAACAGGTGAATTTGGTGTTCAAGAAATATAATGTTGAATGGTATTACAATGAGTCCATGGGTGAAGAGTGCAAATAACTATTTAGATAAAACAACAGTCAGTCTTTACAAATCTTGTGAAAATTTGTGAAGCTGTGACACAGGCAGGGTATATGGCATCCAGCAAGTGATTCGTTTGTTTTTTGACAACCCACATACTGGATACCCCAGTGTCTAAAGTCTAACTTGTGTGATGATTTAGCACCATTTCCTTGGAGTTGTACCTTAATGTTTGACTGATTTATTGAAAATATTATATTTTATGTTCCCTCAGTCTGGATTGAGTGAGTGTGTTTGCTCTGTGCTTTGTCTCGTAGCGGCGCTTCACATTGCCACTTTTAATAATCCCCTCGGAACACATGATGAGACGTACACAGTTTTGAACTGCCTGCGGGAAGAATGAACATGTAAGAGTCTATCCATTCTTTATTAAAAGCTCTGTTTTTGCTTTCTACTTTTCCCTTTGGAACATGCCATGTCAAATAACTTTTCTCTGGTTTACTTATTTTTGCGACTGTTTGATTGGCTGAATACCAACATGTAGGATGAGTTAGGTCATTTTGCTTTACAGGGGGATCATATCCCCCCCTTGTACCCTTTCAAATTGACTACTGGTGGTATCTTAAAAAAATTGCTGAGCGTAGTAAGTTTTTTCGAGACTGCTTTGTGACATCATATAATATATATTACATAGCATATGTCCTAAATCTTAGTGGCCCACAATCATATGTTGGCCCCCTAAATTGGTAGTCTCAACACTTGAGAATGGCTTCAACAGAGTTTACACAGAACTGAAACCAACAGCTGAAAAGAAAACTGAGTGGAGCTATTAATGACTATGGGAGCATGTGTTATTATGTTGTCTTGTTAGTCAAAAGATCTGAAAAAGTAATTTTCTCTACTTTGTGTTATCTATAATGGTGCAATGGATATACATGTATGTTTCTTTGTGATACTCTCTCTTTAATAAACCAATTATCTGTTGTAACTGTGAGGCATTGGGACTGCCAATCTTTATCCTAATTTGCAAACACTTGTTAACCATTCTAATGTTAAAACACAGCCTTACCTTTCAAGTGACACGTAATGTATTTACAGGCTGCTTATGCCGCCAGTGGAGCTCCAATGTGGCACCTACTGAATAGCTCCAGAGACCAGCTGCATATTGGTGCTCAGTTCTCCCTTCTTTATCCATCCCTCCTTTTCTTTCCCTTCTTCTCTGGTCCAGATGTTCGAGGTCTAGTGGAGTATCACATCTCTAGGCCTTGGTTCTGGCTAGAGTGGATAATAGCCAGCCCCCACCCCTGGTGAGCTTTTTTTTTTTTTAAATAGGATTAGGCATGCTTTCTGTCTTCTTTGGAAAAGCAGTCCCATTTGCTCACACTTATCTATGGTGAACAGCCATGAGAATGCAGATACAGGAAGGAAACAAGCAAATTACCTCGTGACACTCTGGAGAAGCAGGGGAATCACTGAACAGATGCAAACCCGATTACCACCATAATAATGCCCAAATAAGAATGGTAGCTTACGTATGAAAGAAGCTAAGGAGGATAAATTTGAAACTTGGAAACCCTGAAATAGGCAACAGCGATAGAAACTGAACCATCAATCAGGCAGTCTCGGCACGCATGGCCAAAAAGTTCCACAATCCAAAGCTTTATTTTCTGGAGATCTGCTCTACAAATTAATCAAAAATCAATTTTAAAACAGCTAATTTCTGAATGACAAAACATAATAAAGTAAACTGAAAACAGATTTCATGTTATCAATTTGAGCTTGGCAATAAATCTTGCAAGCTGATCTGCATATCAAATAAAGATTGGCTTACATATGTAGGCCTTCTGTCAGGCAGCACATTAATTCAACACGTTGGTGTTTGGCTTTGTGGCTCCTGACAAAATTGATCACCTATTCCACTGTGACAGATATGGATTCAGAGGAATTCACTTAAAAGAAATTGCTGGCAATATAAATGAAGTTTAAGAATTACTACATATATTTCATGTCACCACAACACATTATTCACATCACTAATTGATTTGATAATTGGATATGCCACAATTATTCACTGGCAGATGTAGTTCTCATTCTGCAGCGCTCTTTATAAACATGTTGAAAAAAAAAAAGGCTTAATATAGTGGTATGAGACAATTAGCATAATTTAGATTGCGAGAAAAACACATTCAGGGGTACCATTAACTCAAGCTAGCTAATCCTCTGCATGAGTACCTTTTTCATTCAGGCACATGCTCGCTGATTGACAGGCCAAATGAAGGCAGAGGCAGGAGCTGAAATTTATATTATGCTGTATTTTTTTCCTTTTTTGCAACATGAGAATGAATTGTGTTTTAAAAGATAATGTATCCTCTGTCATCACCCAGTAATACTGGAGAATTATACCCAAATTGGATCTGAATCGTTTTTGTTTACCTATTGAGTGCAAGATAATTGAACGTGATGAATCTGTACTTCAATTTGCACCCAAGGAAGCACCCCCTTCACTGTGAACAAGCTGGAAGATGACCCAAAGTGAAATGGTTGCTGCTCTTGAACCTAATCAATTGAAGTTATGATCCTGGTCTCTAGGAAATGACCGTTCTTTACAACCAGCAAGTCAGAATTTTTTAAATTTTGCTGAACAATGTTTGCAGAGGCCCAAGTATGGTAAAATGTTTTACATTACCTTTCTGCTTTCTATGCACTCCTGTTACGAAATGAGAAACTGCCAGTAGGATCTTAAAATGGTTTATATTAACCCAGGGGACAGAAAAAAATAATGGCATTGCACATTTCTGCAAACCACAGATACATTATATTTGCAAGTGATTATGTAGCACATACAGTAAAACTTTATGTTTCAATAATGCTGTTGTTAACATACAAATAGGTTTATGCACAAAATCACATGGTTATGGTTGGGAAAAAGATGCTTTTAAATACCTGGTTTGAGGGAGACATGATTCTGGCAGGAAAAGCAAGCAATGTCTGGTTAAAAAACACCTGCTATTCTGCCACTATTCCAGTAGAAAACACAACATTGTCAAAGTAAAAATCAACTGCTTCACATGCCAATTTCCTGGCAGTAAAGCAGCAATGTCTTGGAAAAAACAAATGCTTTGCATGCTCAAAAACATGGTGGAAAAACAGTGACAGATTGCTACAAAACACCCATATTTGGTGCCACAAAAGCTGCTGAAAACACAGCAATGACAGCTGTCTGCAGCTTGACATGTGACTCGCCTAGGTGTCATGCCATCCACAATCCCATCCACCTTACAATGACAGAATCAGCTCATATATTATGTCACTTTAGAAATGCTGATATGGTACATATGAAATGTGCAAATATAACATACTGGTGGTCTGCAGAAATTCACCACACCAACATATTTTTCTGGTAACTGGACTGTATAGAGATATAATTTTGGGGCTTTTTGCTTTCAAAGCATCTATAGTTACAGCTAGTTCCTATGCTAAATAAGGTAAAAACCCTTCAAAGCCAGTAGTGACCGCAGTGCTTATGGGGTTAAATGTCCCTGCTGTGCATATTCCAGTACAGCAAATCTGACAAATTATACATAAACCTGGTTCCAGCTAACACAGTAAAATGTCCCTTTTCTGTGAGTGTCTCTTCTTCAACAGTAAAGCCAGAAAAACTGCTCTCACCTTGTGGCTGCCTGCTGGGGTGGAAGATCTGCAAGTCAAAAGGCTGAGCACTCGTCTTCTGGATGACTGTGACATTGCGCCCAGTCCACTTATTGGCTCTGGCTAAAGTGTTCGTCCTCCAGTCCGTCCAGTAGACGTTGCCTCCAAAGAGAGACACAGCAAAGGGATGGGACAGGTATTCGTGTCCCCTGAGGATCTCAATGACCCCACTTCCATCATAGAGTGCAGAGAAAATGGCATCAGACCTGTTCAAAAGAGACCGACACATAGGGCCGTATCAAAGTTTAAACTGCTCTCCAAATGCATATAAAAAGGAACAGGAGAAGTTAGCAGATCAAAGTGCGACCACTGATGGAAGTATTAAATTGTTCAAGACCCACTTAAAACCAAATATGGCCATTGTACTAAGATCTCTAAATATTACATATCTTCCATTATTTAATGCCCACTGGGGAAATGGAACTTCACGTAAAATTTTTACTCAGGGACTTGTGAATCTTATATAATGTCATATGTGTATTAGAAGTTCTAGAAAGTGTGAATGCTTCTGCACACAAGGTGAAAATTACCGTGCATCTGTCCAAACAATCCTCTTTTCCAAATGATCCAGAGTCAGTCCATTAGGCCAGGCGCCGATTTCCATATCCTTGAACACAATGTGTCGACCTCCCCCACTCATTGATGCAGCTTCGATTCGGGGAAAAGTAGCATCCCAGTCAGTCCAGAAGAGAATCCTTGGAGCAGAAACACAAAGGCAACACTTAGTATTTATTATCGACTGTTTTTATGAGCGCAAGCAACAATATACACAATGCACAATTTCTGATAGATCCACTAAAAAGGGCTTTTCAACCTCATAACCACCTAAGAACAATGCCTCAGCCTTTTGTGCTTTTCAGTGCTCTGATACTGCAAACACAGTGTTTGTATATATAATGCTGTTGTAACTGTAAGCATTAGTGGCAGTGATGGCTGTCCAAGAACAGCACCAGCGATCCAGTGCAACCCTCAACATCTGGGACATGCCTTGAAATGGGAGGCCATCTGTTTTATTATGACTTTTCACAGCTCAATGAGGCCTGAAAATGAACACTGTCATTGATGTGACCATCGGCGATATCCTGAGTCCTACTCTAACTCAACAAACATCGCCTCTGTCCTGCCTTGGTCCACAAAGTCAGCTGGAATGAAGGAGAAAATGGGTGCTCAAGCTTAAATCACATACTGACGACAAAGAAACAGTGTTAGGAAGAAATATCCTTGTCCGGATCAATAGCCTTATTCACTTGATAAGGCCTCCCTGATCGATGACCCACTCCTTTGAGTGGATTCAAGTAATTAGATTAGAATTATTGCCCTGGAATGGAAATGCGCCTTTAGGCACCAAAAGCACCCATTAATCCTACTCTGTACGACCATGAAATGTAGTCATCCCCACAAATGTGAAAGAGTACTATAGGGGAGAGTGCATGAGCAGATTACTCATTTCTTAAGAGTGTTAAATTGATTTCAGGAATGCTTTAATCTGAAATATACTGGCCACAGTATACAACCACTGGATAGTTCTCATATGCATTAACTCAAAGTACCTAATGTGAAAAACTAGCAACGCACTGACAACAGGGAATTTTCTTACATAATTTACACTACAATATATCATCAAAAGACATGATATATTCTGTAGATGGAAAAAAATGGGGTGAAATCTCCAAAATGGGTTTTCTAGCACTCAGAAAAAGTAAACAACTACTTGTTTCAATCAATACTTTGTCGTTAGTCTCTGATAAAATCACACCAATTCATGCATTTAATTTGTATCTTTAACAGATGTAAATCTATCAAACTGGAAAGTACCTGCATGGACTAAAATTCACCCTCTATGTGATTTTTTTAAGCAAGCATTAACCTTTGTTACATTGTCAATAAACAGTGTTACATTAAGTCACATATGGGCTGATGCAACACATTTGGGTGACATTGGGAGTTCAACTTTTGAGATGTTGAGATGTGCTGAGAGGTTTCCACAGGGGTGAACCCTTTGTGTTGTTTTTCTTTTTCTGTTTTTTTTTTTTTGTTTGTTTGTTTTTCCATTCCATAAAATAAAACCTACATGCATGAGGAGAGAAGCATGGCAAAAATCCGGTATGCATAGCTAAGATAAAACAACCCTTTGACAAAAAACTGTGAAAACCATGAAAAAGCTTTGCTTTAGAAAAAAATAATTGGCATAGCCTCAAACAAGATCAAAGTACATAGTATCTTTGACACATTATTAAGTACAGGCCTGTGACACCCAAAACAAAGACCAAAAACCAAAAACTACAGCGTAACTGTCATGCAATCACTCCACTAAATATTTATTTTTTCTTCATATCAAAAGCAATATATCCAAGTATTTTACCAATATAAAGAGGGTACTCACATAAAACTAGTCCATCTATGCAGAAGAGAGGTGCAAATACTTTTGAAATCGGTATCAAATGACCAGAGATAACAGAGAAAAGGGACTGTTGCTTTGGCATTTGTTCAAAAGGCAGAAAACTAAAATGCATCAGACCAATTAAAGCTCCCACTGGTGGGTGACGTAATGCGACCGCGTCCTTTCCACACAATGGTGGCTTTCTTGATCTCATGTTACAGTTCAAGTAACAGGTAAGCTATACATATTTCTGAAAACATTTTATGCAAGAAATATGCAGCACTGTACCAGAATCATGATTTATATCAGATCAGTGCTGCTTAGTTTTACTGTTTGATCTCTGTTTTTTCAACCCCTGTTTTCACTGTGCAGGAAGCAGCATGATGCCCACTTCCTATTAACAAACTGTCACCATTGCAATGAATGGGGCAATAAAATAAATTTTTTAAAAACCTTTTTGTTGCGAAGAAGGCAGCGCAATAATGTATTCTTAATTTATATTAAATCAGCATCTGGGATGGGTGTGTGTCTTAAACAGCTGTATACTCTTTGAATCCGTTATGTTGGCGGCATGGTTGGTGAGCAATACAGAAATGCGGAAGTAGCCTGTGGTTCTATCAACAGCCAAAAGAGCCAGCAAAACACTGCCAACTGATGTACACTGCATCATTTGGTGGTTTTGCTGTTGGGTAGGAGGGATATCTAGTCTGCTTAGATGGAGGGAAGTTAATCACAGTTCACCTACACATACTACCCACACTGTTTTAATACAAAGCTGGTTGAAAATCAGAGAAGTATCCCTTTAAGGCTTAGTGCAGGGCAATTGCAATGGCAATGCAAGGTTAATGTAAATGTACCTTCAGGTGTATAAAATATCATGTTATTCCACCTAGATCCCACCCGTGTCCACCCAGGCTCTTTGACCAACTAGTAGAGTCAAAGTGCATTAATATGGACATCATCCTTGACTATCCCCTATCACCTGTTTGCACCGGCAGACACTGACAGCTGTGTTTGAGGGGGCGCCAGGCCAAGACAGAGGCATAGCTGTTGGGAAGTGAACCTGGGTCTCTGCAATGGTGGGTGAGTACTTTTTCCCCACCCAACTTAGGTGCCCCTGAATTTTTTAAATCAGTGGGCTATCTATCCTTCTAGAGCTCATTTCTGTGACTTACAGAAGCTGTTGCCAAGCAACAATTTGTTCCTGCATGATATAGTAAAACAATATTCAATCGTCAACAAAAGGGATGAATCTCAAAACGCATTCTAACGCTATTGATTTTTTTTTTAAATTGTTATTGTGCAAAGAAAACTTTAGGAATATTAATATTGTTGAACATGTGAGAACACACTACGCACACACACCACGCACGCACGCACACACTCCATAAACCTTTCACCACTCAGTAAATCTCCTTAACAGATTAAAAAGTAGGGAAAACATAAATGGTAAAAGCACACATAGAGATTAGAGAGGGCATACATGCAAGCACACACGCACACACGCACGCACACACACACACACACACACACACACACACACATACATGCGAACATGAATAATAGGGGACTATCTAAGTGTACTATCCAAGAGGGAACCTTTATTAGCAGTCATTTTAAAAATACAAAACTAGAATTGAAAATTTACTTTTTGAGGTCTTCTTTCACAATATTACTGCAAATGTGATTTTTACGATTTTTTAAAGAAATTGCCAAGAGGGGACCTGAAGCCTTGAGCGACGTCTGCCTATCAAAGGGGGGACATCCATATACTGCAGTCAAACTGGTTTATCCTGGTTCTCTCACCTATAGAGTGCTTCTTTTTCACTAAAACTTCATTTGTATCTTTAAAATGGGTATGTAAACTTTATTATTGCAATATATCAACATTTTTGTGATAATAAATATTACAGAAATAATACTTGCCAAAGCAAAGTATATCTTTTAAAGAAGGCTCCCATAATCCTGTGAATTCAGTTTTATCTTACTATTTACTGTTAATAACTTTATTGTTGTCTTTGTTTTATATATGTATATATATATATATATATGTATATTTAGACCAGACCAATTGTAACTACCAATGTATCACCAAAAATTCAGAAAAATAAATCTATAAACGAGTAACATTATACATAAAATGATCAGCAATATAATTACTTATTTTAATAAATAATATATTTATTTTAATTAGTTAATCACTATAAAATGATTTAACACAAGTCTGTGACTAATCCTTAAAAGCTGTTTGCTTCCAAAAGAAAGAAATCAAACTGTGACATGACAGATGAGCTCAGGTCCAGAGAAGTCAGTGGCGCTTTCTGGATTTTGTTGAATCTGGCTTTCACTTAGCATAGTAGAGTCTTAAATTGCATTTATAGATGCAGTGATGAACTGTGTTCACTGTCAGTGGTTTTCAGTGTCACCAAGCTCATTTTGTGATATCATGTTGGTATTTAATGCAGTGCAGCTTTATGGGTCAAAGGTCATGGCCATTCATTTTGGTTTTTAGCCTTGTCCCTTTATGCAGAGATTTCTCAAGGTTCTCTAAATCTTTTCATGCTATTATGGCAGATAGTTAATGGATTTGAACAGCAAATATCTTGTTTTGTAATGTATTCCTTGTGTTCACAATAGTTTTTCAGTGATGGATGAAACACCCGTGTTTGTTAGTGTATTTTAGCATTATCTAATCTAGACCCCATTCAAAGATGTTTGTTTTTTAATGACTACAGTCTGTAACACATACTACACACACTGGCATGCAGCATTGTCACAGTGCACAGAGAGTGTGCGTGAAGTGAAAGGCACATAATAAATGTTACTTATAAGTTCACAATGACACTCAGCTTTACAGGACTTTACATTCCAGTATTGTAAACTGAAACTTTTCTTTAGCACTTAAAGTTTAACTGGTATGTTAGTGTTTTTGATGGCATTGAAATGGTGATGAGCCACCAACAACTCATCTCAAAACCATCACAACAGGATACACATCTATGAATGGGCCTTCATAAGTCGACTTCTGTTTGTACCTTTTGAACTTTTGCACTCTAAAAAGAAAAAAAAATGTCCACACTCCATTTCCTTTTGTAAGAAAAACTCAAAAGGAGTTTTAAATTAAAATTATGTAACATCAAACTTTGACTTGACCTTTAAAATTGTTCAATTTCCAAAATACTTACCTGACCAGTTTTCACAAGTAGTGAATGTCAATCAAGTTTTCAATATACTTGTGTTCTCAGTCTGTACTTAAAGAAATGCAACTTGTTTGTTGGTGCACATTACAGAAGAAGGTCCACCCTTTGAGTAGGATATAATGACATGAGTCCACTGTTGGCTGGTACATAATGTCACAAGTTCCTTCTAGATAGCACGGAGTGACATTCACACTCAACCATGTAAAGCACATACAAACATATTTAATAATACTTGTGAAAAAATCTCATCTGAATAATGTTACATTTCTTCTTCAAATATGATTTGTTAGTATGTTTGTGTAACAGAATATAAAGGCTCAACTTTAGTGGCTGGCTTAACCTTTTATGGCTTGATACTGTATTAATGGGAAATTATGCCCATTTCTAAAATACATACATATTATTTCTATGATCTAAGGCAGTCTAAAAACATTAGTAAACATGGGCAACTCGCTCCCATATCCAAAAACTGGAGTGCTTGTGATGTCATTTGATATAAAGTGTAGAGTTGCTCCATTGATATGAAATTGTGAAAAATGTTCAAGATGACACTCAGAACAGCCAAAACAATGTTATAAGTATATGGGAACAATTTCTGTTACAGAAAGGACAGCACCACTATAATAAAGTTCATTTGGGTTTAATGGATAACAAAACATTCTGTTGGTCCCCAAAATTAGGCTCTCGATGAGCAGAAGGAGTAGCTCCAGACTTTATACTTCATGACATTACAAGTCTGAGACTTCTTCTCTAGTGTCTAGATCAGAGATATCACACATACTGGCTGATCCCTTGGCCATGGAAAAACATACTGGAATTCCTACTTTAGATGTTCACCTTTACAATGAAGGGTTTCCCAGAAAGGACCAAAACGATATAAAGGTCAGCAACAGTATTTGCTGATTAATCATAAAAATAGATTTATTATCAGACTTTTACTGGAAATTCCCATTAAGAGTTATTACAAGCACAGGATCTCTTTTACAATGTATGTGCGTGCTTTCAATTTATATGCATAAGAATGCATTTTCTTTGTTGATCAACATTACAGAAAAAAGGGCCACACATATAGAATAAAGCGACGGTGGTCCCAAGTTGGCTGGTACATAATGACACAAGTTCCTTTTGATAGGACAGAGTGATATTCACACTCCACCATAGATTAATGAAAAAGAAATAGAAAGGTGCATTTTGTAAAGAGAAAAATATCTAATACAAAACTGTATCTATTCAGTAAAGCTTCTCATTGTTTAGTAAATTGGCACCAGAAATGTTGCCATTGTAGCTTTTTAAAATAAAGGCTATAATGTGAACACAATTATAACTTGTCTTAATATTCACTGTGACGTGACAGATGAGCTCAGGTCCGGGGAAGTTGGCAGTGTTTCTGGATTTTGCTGATAT
Source organism: Plectropomus leopardus (assembly GCF_026936395.1). NCBI lineage: Eukaryota > Metazoa > Chordata > Actinopteri > Perciformes > Serranidae > Plectropomus > Plectropomus leopardus. Next base: position 11,704,522 of record NC_142185.1, on the reverse strand, counting down.
CTGGCTTTCACTTTGCATAGTTAAGTCTTAATTTGCATTTATAGATACAGTGATAAACTGTGTCCACTGTCAGTGGTTTTTAGTGTCCCCGAGCTCATTTTGTGATATCCTTCAGTCATGTTGGTATTTAATGCAGTGCAGCTTTATGGGTCAAAGGTCATGGCCATTCATTTTGGTTTTTAGCCTTGTCTCTTTTATGTATTTCTCAAGGCTCCTTTTCATGCTATTATGATAGGTAATGGATTTGAACACCAAATATCTTATCTTGTTTTTAGTGATGGATGAAACACCTGTGTTTGTAAGTGTATTTTAGCATTATCTAATCTAGACCCCATTCAAAGATGTTTGTTTTTAATGACTACAGTCTATAACACATATACTACACACTGGCATGCAGCATTGTCAGTGCACAAAGAGTGTGCATGAAGTGAAAGGCACATAATAAATAATATAATAATACGATAAGTTCACAATGACACTCAGCTTTACAGGACTTTAAATTCCAGTATTGTGAACTTCTTTAGCACTTAAAGTTTAACTGGTATGTTAGTGTTTTTGATGGGCATTGAAATGGTGATGAGCCACCAACACCTCATCTCAAAACCATCACAGCAGGATATACATCTATGAATGGGCCTTCACTAGTTATCTTCTGTTGACCCCATTCAAAGAGGTTTGTGCAACCCAGAACTAAGTTTTTATTATTGTTATATCTATTTTTTTGGTTGCTTTTGATAACTATAGTTGGTAACACATAGAGTTGTAAATTAGTTGGCAAATACAGGGCTGGTATACAGCATTGTCACTGCGGCACAGAGAGTGTGCATGAAGGCATGTGAGATTGCTAAAATAAGTTTACATTGACACTCAGCTTTACAGGTCTTTACATTCCAGTGTTGTCAACTGAAACAACTCTTTAGCACTTAAAGTTTAACTAATGTTAATGTGTTTCTGATGGCCATTGCGTTAAAAATTCAGACAAACAGAGCCACTGAGAGCCAAGATGCCCTACTGCTTTAGAGGGCCACTTAATAAATAATTACCTTTCAATTATTTCAGTGATATTACATACATGTGGTTATTATGTCACTTCCCAGCAGATGTTTCTTCATGTGAAAAACATGTTTAACTCCTTTTTTTGAATAGCTTGTAGTCAATTGTGCAATTGACGACAAATGTGGAATTCTGCTTGTATTTCTACTCTTTACAGTTTAACATTATCTTACCCAACATCCACTTGTTTAACACAGGAAAGAGGAAAAGCCATGTTTCAGTCAGATACAACATCTAGGATATGAGAAGTAAGCAACCCTGAAGCCCAATGTAATGTCCTCACGACCATAACGCACCATCGTCCAGCTAGAAGAAACCATCCCCCGCACTGCAGGGAATCAAGGCCTGACAGATTTTCACAGGCTGACTTGCAGAGAATCAAACCCCTCACCCACTGCAGGTCACTCACTTCTCAGTGGCAGCAGTCTCCACTGTTCAACACTCAAAGTTAGGATCTGAGAATCATATGGGTGCTGGTCACTCCACCTCTTCAGTGTAGAAGAAATTACATATTTTTTGTCCACTTCATCAACTGAAGGCCAAGTAAATATAAAAATATATCTATAAAACTGTGTGTGAATGTAATAAAGACAGATTGCTTTCTAAAGAATGCACAAAGCCATTGAATCAAATGTACATAGATCATACAGAGATGAATAACATTTTTTTTTCACACATATGAATACTCAGCCTCTTTTAGGGATGCATCTTACTCCATAAATGTGGTAATTTTACGCGGTCGGTATCATCTTTCTGAAGCTGGCAATACTGTATTATAGGCATCATTAATAATTTGTTAACTGACTGTTAATTATACTTTTGTCAATACTCCTTGATAACCAATGAAGAAATGATAACTAATTAACTTTTACCCATTATAAGTAATGTTATAGATTATTATTTTATTAGTCAAATACCAAGACTTATACAGTCTTGTATAAATACATAAACTAAGTATTAATGGTTTCCAACTAATTTGTAAACCTTCAGTAAAAACAAAAAAGTAAATTATACAATATAAATATCTCTTGGATAGATAGACCAAATATTTATAACACTTTGTTAACTATTAATAGTTGGTTTGAAAACTGTTTATAAACATTGTTTGGATGGTTTCTATAAAGTTGCAACTGCTAACGGTAATAAACTGTTAAACTGTTAACAAATACCATGTAGCAGATCTTGAAATACTATTTGGAAGACCATTATAAAGTTGCAGTTGCTATTTAAATCTTTTGAGTCACTTAATAAATAATGTCTTTCTAAGCACTTTTGTAAGGTATACATACATGTTTGCCCTTCATTAAATTTTTAATAGGTTACAAAAGTTGCAAAACAACAATAACTCCACTACATTTATCTTTGGCTCAAAGTTGCATGTCAACATTGACTTTCTGTTCATATATGTGTTTAAAAATGATAATCACACAATCAGGACACAAACATGTACTCTTTATGTAGCTCACCTATAAAACATTTAAAAGGGCCAAATTAGTTTTACTCCATACAATCAATAACCATTGACAACATTTTAACTATCTAAATAATGTTTGTAGATGCTTTACAGAGTATCTAATTCTGTAGTATTGTTTACCTCTTTAGTTAAAACAGAACCTTTTATTATAATTAGAATAATGAAATGTAAACTTGAGGCAATAACCTGTGCAACATCAAAATGGTATGTCATGAAATAACAGATGTAATCATTAGGTAACTGAATATGTTCAACTACTTAAATATCCATAATAGTACAAGTTTTGAAAAAAAAAAAACAGTATTTAAAATGGGAATTAAAGTGGAGAATTGTATGCTACTCCTACAATTTCAGGGTGTTCTTCCCAATAATCCAGGGATGTTGTACTAACCAAGATAAGCAGTGTGTGCTACTTGTTAAACCCAGGATGGGGGAATAAGCCACGTTTCAGTCAGTCTAAATCAGATACAGCATCTTGGATATGAGAAGTTAGCAACCCCTTAGCTCAATGTGTCATGTGCTAACGACCATCGTCAGCTAGAAGAAACCATCCTCGCACTGCAGGAATCAAAGCCTGACAGATTTTCACAGACTGACTTGCACAGAGTCAAACCCCTCACTCACTGCAGGTCACTCACTTCTCAGTGGCAGCAGTCTCCACTGTTCAACATTCAAAGTTAGGATCTGAGAATCATATGGGTGCTGGTCACTCCACCTCTTCAGTGTAGAGGAAATTACATATTTTTGTCAGCTTCATCAACTGAAGGCTCATAAATCTAACAATATATCTATAACACCATGTGATTGCTTACTTAATAATGCAGAGCACCACTGAATCAAATGTTTAACATCTTAGAGAGATGAACAACAATTTTTTCACAAACAAATGAATATTTAACCTCCTTTAGGGATGCATTTCGCGCCCATAAATGTGCTGGTAATTTTACATGTCAGTGTCATCTTTTCCTAAGCTGGCTGTTAACAGACTGTTAATTTCACTTTTGTCAATACCACTTGATAACTAATAAATAAATTGCAACTACTGATGGTACGCTGATACACTGATACACTACTGATGGTATATTGTTAAACTGTTAAAAAATACCATGTAGTGGATCTTGACATATTATTTGGGAGGCCATTTTAAAGTTGCATTTGCTGTTTTAAATCTTACAGTCACTTAAAAATGCTTTGTTTCTCAGCGCTGTGTTAAGCATGCATACATGCTTGCCCCATTAAATGTTTTATAGGTTAGAAAACTATTTATTTTCATATATAAGTTCAAACTGATTTATGACCAAACCTTTTAAATTTATATCACTGCAGCTCAAATGAAAAGGGTTCAGGAGGTGAAAAATGGACTACATAAATTCAACATTACAGATCAATAACAAAACCTATGTTACAAAACTACAATAATCCACCATGTTTTTTCTTTGGCTCAATGTTGCATTCTGACATTTTATTTCTGTTTCCTGAATATGTTTAACATGATGATCAGACGATCACTCTTACTCTTTAGTTTTGTTTACTCCCTATAGTTGAAACCAAACCTTTTATTATGATTAGAACAATTAAATGTTAACTTGGCACAATAAACTATGTAACATCACAATGGTTTGCCATGAAATTCATGTAATTATTAGGTGATTAAATATGTTCAAATATTTAACTATCCAGTAAAAAAGTACTACTTTTGTATCAGTATTCAAGCTAGTGGGAATTTGAGGAGAATTATATGCCCAATCTGTAAACTTTTAGGATGTTCTTCCCAATAATCCAGAGATGTTGTACCAGCTAAATAAGCACTGTGCTACTTGCTTAACCAGGACAGGGACAGACCCATGTCTCAGGCAGTCAGGAGTTGATGTAACATTCTAGCTAATATAAATTAGCATCTCTGAAGGTTAATGTGGAATGGCCTATTGACCATCGTCAACAACAAAGAAACCAACCCCACACTGCAGAGAATCAAGGCCTGGCACAGAGCTGCACACGCGACCCCTCACCCTCCAAGTCACTCATTTCTCAGAGGCAACCTTAAAGGCACATGGGTGCTGGACACTCCACTCAGTCAATGTGGAGGATTGTTTAATGCTTACATCATAAACTAAAAACCCTTTAAGGAATTTGAAATTCTTCATATAAACCAAAAACTGTGTTGAATAATAATAAGTCCCTCTGGTCACTGCAGCATGCACACAGAGAGATGGCAAATCATTTAATCCAATACAAAATGAGTAGTCAGCCTCTGTTAAAGACACAATCCATAAATGTGTTGGTAATTTTGCATGCCAGTACACCCATTTAAAACTCTCAGTTCCCTCTCCTACAACAGAAGACTTTTAAAGGTCGCATACAGCAGACAATCCAATCCAAATCTCTCAGCGTTATTTTTTTATTTTACTTGAAAGTGAATCCTATTTTGATCCTAGTTCTGCAGTTTTTGTATTGTTGGCTGTTTTATATTTCTTTAGTTGTTTTAGTAGTTGTAGTTGTTTTGGTTTCTTGAGATCTAGTAATGTATATTCAATTTTGTCTGTCTAATGCAGATTTAAGATTAATTTAAAACATTGGAGAAAATATAAAACAAAACAAAACAAAACAAAACAAGAAGTGTCATTTTGTACAGGCCAAGAGGGACAAAGTGTGGACTGACTTTCCTTTTAGAATTTAAAGTTAAAGTACAGCCAAAAGTACAGCCAAACCTATAGAATTTGAAATAGTTCATCTCAGCAGTTGAACAGAGGGTTTCAGAGGTTAATCATTCCTCTAACTGACTTATCCCCTGTAACTGAGACAAACTGATTGCTCACAAACCTCCCATATTATAAATACCATTAAAGATTGCTCTAGTCATTTATATCATGATGGTTGTCAATGTTTTTCAACACAAGGTAAAAAGGAGCACAACCTAAACAGCATTTTATAAACTTATTCAGGTGCACGGTTAAAAAAGTAATGTACGAAAAAACTAACCTGATATTTCTATCTCCCATTTCCTAAAAAAATAAATAATTTTATTATTACATTTTTGTAAGATTATTTTCTTTGAACAATAATGCATGCAACTTCTTTTTTTCCTATTCTTTGTCATTTATCCATGTTGAAATGGGAATGTCACTCTATACTATATATCTAAGATGGAACTTGTGTCATTATATACCAGCCAACAGTGGACTCATGTCACTTTATACAACTCAAGTGTGGACCTCTTTTCTGTAATGTGACAAATAAAATGGATTCTCATAGATGGGCACACATACATTGGATTTCAACCATAACAATAAATGCCAAATTAGCTGATTCCTGTGAATTCTGGGAGACCCTGCAATTTTGTCAAATCACTGCAACTATACAGAATTCTTAACTATTTAAACCGGTTAAAATCTGATTTTCACTGTATGTCTGCCCACAACTAATCCACTCAGTTCCTCAGTTGCCCTCTAAGTATTTCTGAGTGGCTCTGATGTTTTACAAAGAAGACTTTGGACCAGCAAAGCTATTTTAAATTATTTGCTTCATTTTATGCAAATATTGGCTCTGAAAAAGGCATCATTCAATGATGATGAAACTTTATTCCTTTTTTAAAAAAATAACATTTTTGTTTTAATATTCTTTTCCCAATAGAAAAAAACTTTAAATCCTCAAAATAAAACCTAAAACTTGCATGGCATTTTTTTTGCTTGTAAAACTGTTAAATGGAAGTTTTGAGTACGCCCATCCATATTCTCCTCAAGTGATGCTAGCCACGCAAGATGTATGCAGATGTGCCTCGTGGTTGTCTGGCTGTCTACTGACGACGTATAATAACAATGCCGCTTGGCTCTGTCCGGCTATGTTCTCATCTCTCATCATCCTGCCATGATCCAGATTGATGCAGGTATGCCAAAAGCACTGACAGAGGGAATGTATTTGAAAAGTTAACAATGAGAATGGACTGGGGTAGCTCCCTTTTAAACACAGTGTCAAGCTATAAAATGGTAGACATCCACAACGGCTGAGCCTTTATATTCAGTTACAAAAATACATACTTACAGATCCTTTTAGAAGCAAAAAAAATTACATGATTTAGTTTAGATATATTTACAAGTAACTTGTGTCATTATGTACCAGCCAACTGTGGACCCTGTTGCTTTATACTACACAAGTGTGGACCTCTTGCCTGTAGAGTAGATCAGCAAATAAAATGCATTCCTGTGATTATAGAGAAAAAACATATACATTGTAAGATTGACAGAAATCTAGTGTTTAGTGCATCTAAAAACTCAAAGGAGTTTTGGAGGATTGAGCTAATCTCAAGGTTAAGTTAAATTCTGATAATAAACTAATTTAAGCAATTCATTAAAATTAGTAAAGATCTTGCTGGTATTTTCTCTCCACATTTTCTTCCTACACTTATTATTATTATTATTATTATTATTGTTGTTATTATCTCCTTTCTTTAGATTTAAAATATTTCCTTGCCCTCTGGGGAAGCCGTATTGTAAAACAGTGTCAAGCTAGATGGTTAAGCCATCCACTCAAACTGAGCCTTTATAGTTTGTTATAAAATATTAGTTATAATTATAATAATCACAGTCATTGTAATCATAGTTGAGGAATAATTTTTGAATTATTTAGGTAAGATTCTTTGTGTAAGTCTTATCTATCTCATTTTATTTATTCTTTACATGGTGGAGTGTGAACGTCACTCCATGCTATCCAAGAGGGAACTAATTGTCATTATGTACCAGCCAACAGTGGACTCCATGTTGCATTATCCTATGTTTGGACATGTTTTCTATAATGTGCACCCACAAACAAATTACATTTCTATGCGCATAGACTGAGAGTGCATATTGAAGTATATTGAAAAACTGATTGACATTCAGTGCTCGTGAAAACTGGTCAGGTCAGTATCGGCAGGACTGAACAACTTTAAAGGTCTAGTCAAGGTCTGATGTTACATCATTTTACATAATTAAACCTAAAAAGAAAAAATCTTACTGCTGATCATTTTATGTAAAGGTTTATTCTGCTTGGATTATAGTTTTCTTGCTTTTTTTAAGGCTCTAAAATACTGATTTCTCTCCTGCCTTCTGGGTAGCCCTTTATTTTCATACAGTATAGAGCTTAAAACTTATGAAATCACCTAAAGCCAAGCCTTGAATTTTAATGCAAAGACTAATAACAAATCACTTTTCAGGAGACTGGTGTCTTTATTAACCCTATCATGCTATTTGTATCATATTTGATACATTACATTCTGTGGCCTTCATGTCACCCACATTAACATTACTAAAGCCTGTTTAACGGCCCATCTGCAGTCTGAAAGGCTGCTGGGGAGAGGAGTGTTAAAAGCGACGTGTGTGAATGGGTCGTTCAAATACCAGCTCCAACCAGGAGGGAGAGCTCTGAATATGGATATAAACACTCACACACACTTTGGTCCCCTCTTGGCAAAATCTGAAAAATTTCACCAGAGGCCATAACACATGATTTTATGATGATTTAGAGCATGTCCAAGTGGGGACTTAAAAATGTCCCCTGTTAGTTTTGCTGCTCCTGTTGGTGACTGTGTAACGATGAGTATGTTCCCTGTTATATATATGCGCGAGTGCACACACACACACACACACACACACACATAAAACGATCAGAGGAAGAGAAAATACTGAAGTGCAAAGGAAAAATTCTATATAATAAACAAGAAAATGGCAATGCCATGTAACAGCCATGTCAATAAATACAATTTAAAAAATATTTTTAAAAAAAGTCCTTGACTTTTTTTTACACTGACACTGAAGCAACAGCCTGCATACTGGAGAGAATGTCAACCTCTGTGCACATCGCATCGATTTTGGTTTAAATACATTCACTCGTGGAAACAGATTGTATGATAGCAAGTGAAGCATTGAAACAGTAAAAACCCTACAAGAGTAAAATCTACAACAAGCTAACAGCTTGTTAACAACCTCAAAAAAATCTAATAACTCAGATCAACAACTCAACTCCAAATAAGAGCAGACTTTGTTATTCAACATATTAGTACTAATGCCCCATGTCTGTATAGTCTTTCTGCTCCACAAATCAGCATCGCTTAGTGCTTTTGCTGCATATTTGTTTTATCTTTGCTTTGCACAAGTGGAGAGTGGATCGATGGCTGCTCTGTGCTCACGAGGACATCGGGAATCAGTGGAGAAAAAACATCAAATCAACCAGGACAAAGGAAAAAGTGTGAGACACTGCATTGATCCATGTACCTGTAATCAACTAAAGAACAGCTTTGAAGGCTGTAGTAGTGTACACATAATATTTTATCCAATTTTCCATCTTTATACATATCTATAATAGAATACAACAAGCACCTAAAAGTAAGTTGTTCAAATCATTTCATCAGCAACCCAGTTGCCAGAATGAATGTTGGCATTGTACTTTTCCACAAACAACGGATATGTTATGCTAGTAGGTTTCATTTTTAGTTGACATGTATAAATTTTACATTTCATTATGTTTCAGTTTTAAATTTTAAGTTGTGACATCACTGGGGTTAACGTGTGGGTTGTTTTAAGCTTGGTGACGGTTGGGAAAACATCTTGGTTTGTCTTAAAATACCTGGTTTGATTGCTAAGAGCATTTCAGGAAAAGTCTCAAACTGTCATTAATAATACCTGCTTTTGACACTAAAAATACAGCTGGAAATGTCCAGAATTGTAGTTGAAAATACCTGCTTTTGTCGCAACAAATGCATCAGTAAATGTCCAAAGCTCTCATTAAAAATACCTGCTCTTGCCACAACAAACACAACTGGAAATGTCAAAAACTCTTGTTAATAACATCTGCTTTTTTTTGCTACAAACACAGCTGAAAATGCCTCATCCTGCCAGTACATTAAAAAAAAAAATGCTTTTGTTGGTCTGGAATACTGGTCTACTGCTTGGCAGCTGCTCATGTAGGTGACAGACCATCCACCATCCTCCTGATGAGACAATCAGCTCATATATATGTAATCTGAACTACGTTATCAGAATGAAGAACAAAATAGTAACATATCCATGATTTGCATAAATCATGTACATGTACAATGTACATTTTATTCCGGGCTAACATCAGAGTTATTTTTATTGCCCTCAGCACTTTTGTTCCCAACACTGGATTAAAGCAATTCCAGTCCTGAACTTTCTGTGATTTGAGAACCACAACAGATTTAACACGCCACGCAAAAACTGGTTAACACTGAAACAAAATCCTCACAAAATCCACTGTGAAATCTTGCACAAATTGAAGGCCATGCCAACAGTGAAAAACTCAGAACCGTTTGTTTTCAGTTAACTACAATGGCAAAATGCTGAACAATTATGATGCATTTTAATGTGCTTCCCACAAGGCTCCATAAACCTTTCACCACTCAGTAAATCTCATTAACAGATTAAAAAGTAGGGAAAATATAAATGGTAAAGGCGCACATAGAGATTAGAGAGGGCACACATGCACGCGCACACACACACACACATACACACATGCACACAAACCTTGTCAAATAAAATATGCTTCTTATTGTAAAGAGATATGTTGGCTTGTTGTATTAAGACAAAATGCCATTATAACATAAGAAACATGTGTGTCGTGTTAAGCTTCTGGAAAGCCATGCCTCAGTCAGGAGGATTTCCCTCTTTGTCCCCCATGAGCGTTTGTTCTTTAGGCAGTTCAGTTTCATTTCAGAAAGGCCGGATGAAAAAAGTCCAAATTGTTAAAGAGTCCAGAGCAACATGCACTATCAAAGCCTCCCAGGTGTATTGCATCAGTGGCTAATAACCATCCTGTCACCCCCACTGTAACGTCATCCAACAGCCTATTTCAACAAATCAAAAAGCTTATCATAACACTTGTCAGGCCAAGAAAGAGAAATTGTAATCAATGCACTGCAATGGATGTTTTCAAGTCTTGCTTGCTGACTGGGCAAAGTAAAGGCTGCCATTTCAGAACCACAGATCAGTCTACAAACAGTCTCTGCATGCATCCCAGCAGGATAAACAACCATGATTTTGAAATAGCCCCAGGGGGAATGATGCACAAATAAGAACAGAGCATATTTTTGGCTTTTTATTTGAAGGTCTTGCTTAAAATGTATTAAAGAAAAACATTGCCTGGGAACAAGAGTGAAAGGGCAGTAAAGCGTGTAAAGTCGGAGCAATGGTTGGGGGGGTATTAGCTACATCAGTTGTCATTACTGGAATGGAGCGCACAGCACTGTTATTGATGTACTCTATATCTGCTGCTTTAATGGACCTTAACACAGCAGACATCTTCATACATCAAGGCAGATGCAGAAGTGAGAAATACAAGGAGGTTGTAATTTTACTTTATTCCAATAATCTCAGTGTCTGATGGATAGCACAGCTGCCAGCATGCTCTGTGTGTGGCAGTGAGAGTGAACATACCCCTGCCCCGGGTCGAGAGCGATGGCCCGTGGATGCTCCATGCCTCCTGCAATCAGGGTGGTGCGCATATCTCCGTTAAGTTTGGCCACCTCAATCTGGTCAAGATTGCTGTCGATCCAGTACAGTTTCCCTGTGATCCAGTCCACAGCCAGGCCCTCTGGGGTGGCCAGACCGTGCTGCACAACCACCTCAATCCCTGTCACCCCTGAAACAACAATATCAACACAACAATCATGATTTAGCACTGACTTACGTTGTAGTAATGGGTAGCATTGCTAGTTGGTGTCTCTTTTATTTGCTTATTGCTGATTTTTTTTTTTTTAGTATTTTGCCTTTATTTCATAGGGCAGATGAATCTTGAAAGGGGGCAAGAGAGGGGATGAGATGCAGCAGGTTGGAGGGGGCCGCAGGTTGGAGTCAAACTTGCAGCTGCTGCAGCGAGGACACAGCCACTGTACATGGGGTGCACGTGCAACCACGTGAGCTACCAGGCACGGGCGGTTATTGTCTCTTAAAAGTGCTCAGGAAAACCTTCTTAAAGCAAAAGGACATGCTCAGAGAACTCTTGAGGAAAGCTCGTCCACGTAAAGAAGATTGCTTTCTAGAGGGTTCCATTTCGCATGGTAAAAGGGTTTTCCCACAATATTTATAATGTAGCCATTTACAATTATTCTCAGATGCTGAGGCTTTTATGTGCATCTCACAAAAGTGCGAAACAGGTACAGCTAAGAGGCGATTTCTGCTGCACCGCAGAGGGAAATAAAAGCAAGTGAACCCAGTGAATGTACTGCCACCCACAAAAATACCCAGCGAAGGAGAAGTTCTGATTCATCATTTTATGAGGGGGAGACTCCATAATACAACAGCCCAAGACTTCTGGTCCTGCGGTATTTTTCAACTTTGGACAACCTGAGATAAATTTACAGGTAAGGACAATATCAACTTGCTGCATCACAACTAAGAATGTTTACAGACAGTGGTGCAAAACAGAGCATTATCACTGGCTGTGTTTCACACTTCCGTTACAGCTGCTAGAGCACAGATGAGCCAGACATGACTCTCTTTAGCCAATACATCACAGCAGTCTTTAGATGTATACTGTAACCAATGTTTGTGTGTGTGGGTGGATGTATGTGCTTGTGTGTGTACCGCCAGACTCGGAGAGCCTTCCTCTGTAGATCTTATCCTCCACCACATCTGTCCAGTAAAGGAGGCTGTGATTAAAGTGGAAGTCTAGCGCAATGGTGTTCCTTAGCCCCGGCACAAGTAGGCTGTAGTCCCGCTTGTGGAGGTCTATTCGTCTTATCTCATGCCGGATTGAGAAAATGATGAAAGCCTCAAAGGGATCTGGCCAAGAAAAGAGACAGGAAACAAGCAACATATATTTTTTTAGGAAGGCCACCTCTAAGGCTGAGTTGTGTTGAGTGAATTGTTAAAACAGGACAATGTGTGATACCATGTACAAAGATTTGCACTGGCTACCAAGCTGTAACGGCCCTCTTCTTCTTTACCAGGAGTGTGACTGGAATGTAAAAAATGACTGACACACATAAAGCTCTGGCACATTTTCTAAAAAAATATTACTGTCAAAATTGAAAAAAAAAGAAGAAAAAAAATTACCAGTATATCTTGAAAACTTCTAAAAGATCAACAATGAATGTTAGTGCATTAATAGATAAATACCAAAGCTGGAGGTTGGTGTTTGATCTAATCATTGTACATCATGTTAAAACACTGACATTTCACATGTAAATTTACACACGCAGACATACATGCAAACATTCATTCACATACACATATTGCTTGATTTACTTTGTAGAAAATATTTGTAACAGCCAGAACTCTAACTCTTAGAGGACAGGCAAGGCCTCAGTTAATTATTACTTATACAGTATTTGACCAGCCCTTACAGGATTGTAAAAGGTGAAGAGAATATGACCTGAACATTAGTTGTGGGTGATTAGTAGATATCATCGAAAAAAAACCAAAAACAAATATGGAACTAGGGAAAAAGACCAGAAAATAAAGAGCTTCTAATTTTATTTATAAATAATTACAAAATATATAGTTTAATTATACTTTTTTTTTCAACCTAAGCATTGTCTTAAGGTCTTTTTTGTTTGTTATTGTTTTTTTCTCACATATTTTCCATGACCTTTTCTTTTTATTTATTTTTTATTATTTTTTGTGAATCTTCAGCCATTCCTTTTAAAGTTGCTCATTGCCTTCTCCCAAATCCTTTTGACATAAATCAAGCCAATTTCCTCATTGTTCAAAGGGTTAACCCAGCAACCATCAAAGCTCTATCTAATGCTAGCCAAAGAGAGAAAAAAAGTGGGCACATACAAATTGTCCTCCTAATTGAACATAAAACATGAATTCCCAGAGAGCTTCCATTGTATTAAAATAAACCCTGTTTGCAAAATGCTGATCCCTCAGCTTGCAGGCTGAAAGATGCTGAATGAAGTTCAGATGAGGTCCTCATACATACAGGCATGCGTCTTAAACATCTCTTAATCTCTCGCAGGTGTCCTTAAAAACACTGTTTTGTCTGTTGATTCATAACCTTGGCGAGTCTCTTTCTGCTCTCCCTGAATTGGAGGCCAAATACTACAACTTTGCTTCTAATAAAATTGGCCAGGAATTTGAAGGCTAAATACCATAACTGCTAGTACTCCTAAAAACATTTGGTGTGACGCAGCAGTTAAACACTTCACACATAAAGGAGAAAAAGACAAAAAGGCGGAATACAACTCGGTAAAACATAAGCACAACTGAATATGGTTTCAAACGGCTAATGCACATATTTAGTCAATAAATAAAATGTACTTCACTTCAGTCTGTATTATAGAAAACACAGGTGGAGATAAATTATCGATTGCTGAGTTCAGTGTGGAGTTTGCATGTTCTTCACATGTCAGTTTGGGGGGGTTCACAGTTACTGAGCTTCCTCCCACAATCTAGATACATGCTGATGTTAATTGGTGACTCTAAATTTCCCAAAGGTGTGAATGTAAGTGTTGACCCTGTACCAGAATGAGAGAATACAGCTAATGAATGAGTGTTTGAGTTTCAGGATCCTGGTATTGTGCATGCAAGCTCACCGTGAAACTGTCATAGCTGATTGGGGTACTTGTATTAGAAAACAGCTATTGTTAATGTTCTCAGTTATACCTGCATACAAGTACCTAGCAAAGAAACCTCCAAAATGGATGGAGGGCAAAAATATAAATTAAAAACCAATAAAATAAAGTGACAGCTTAGACAAAATTTGGATATGCTTTCCGATAAAAGTTAAATTTTAGAAGGGACTTTAAGGAAGACCTTGACTCAGACAGCTTTATTTTCTTTGGCAGGTTGTTCGAAACCCTCAGGGGCCCTGGCTCAAAAAGCATTGTCCCCTTTGGTCTTCAGCTTGGACTCTGAACAAGACAGAAGATCACTGCCCGAGGATCTCAAACCATGCAACTGTGTATGAGGGCTTAAAAAGTCGAAAATATAAACTGGAGCCAGGTCAGGAAGAGCTTTAAAAGTTCTGTATGCAACACTGGCAACATTAATATAGCAGCAAATCACTATTTGTGATGTAAAGATATAGTGGATTAATGGTATCCTTAACAGGGAATTAAGTCATGTTATTTATGTGTGTTTTGTAATCTAAGCTTCTCTGTGGTTTGTTGAGGTAATTCAGTTCAACTGTGCGTGCATGTTGGTGCATGTGCATATCCCAATGGCTACTTCATAGCTGCTAGTTTGCACTGTGGTCACATGGCATCGTTGCAGAAGCTTAGCACCCATCCTTTGGTTCCCCCCAGGTTAACACTATGAGCACTGTCAGCACTGTTGCCATTGTTAGCCACCTCCATGTTAGAACCATAATTTATATGCTCTGAATTTTGCATAGAGCGCCTTTAAAGATAATCAATACAGTCTTAAAATCAATTCTAAAACAAACAGGAAGCTGATACAAGCATGTGAACATACCTCTTGGTTCTGGTTTAAGTCTAGCAGCTGAGATCTGTACCATCTGTGGTTGTTTCAAAGTTTTTTGATTAAGACGAGAGAATTTTTTAGTGATGTTCCTTTCACTGAGGTTATACTGGATGACTGTCCCTGACATGCAATGTGTTTTCCATCAAAATAAGCCAAGAATTTATTACAGTGGTTTGTTTATATCAAGTAAAATGTGCAGGGGAATTGAAACAATTGACCTTAATTTAGTTCCATATATATTTATATATTTATTTCACTGAGCTTGCTCTTTCCCTGTTGATCCACTGTGCAGAGGACATACTTTCAAATATATCTCACTGGTTTATACCACCATGTAGTGCAAAAATATATGCATCAGTTGAAGCCAAACCAATTTACTGCCAAACACTTAGGGAATCAACACATTACATTTTTCCATTTTCTGAAAAAGTAGATACATTTGTAAGTGAAGTCTTATGAGAAATACATTTTGCAGGGTCTCTAAGAAGTCGCTAAATCTAGTGAGAAGTCCTAAAGTTGGCAGCGGCGCTTGTATACTGAACTTCTCTGGCCTCGCCCACTGAGGTTTAGTTCAATCAGTAAGATTATTTCTGCTTCTGAGAAATGTTTGCACAACTAAAACTCTCTTCACAGCACTCCAGACTAAATCAGACTTTAGGGAACAGAACTGTAAAAATGCAATTAAAATGGTGTCCTTGCTTCAATGACACATTTCCGTGTTGCAACCAAACTAGCTACAATGTTACCGCAGAGAAGATTTGTGCTTGCAAATCTTTTATTCCTGAGACGTGCAAAGGAAAAGGGGGAGTGGATGTGTGCTCGGGACTTCACAAAGAATCCAATAACACCTCTCTCAAGATTAAATTGGAATGTTAGTGTTTGTATGCAAAATTTGATTTACGACGAAGACGTAGAATTCTGATCGGCTTCCAGAGAAAATTGTGTATTCTTTTCCTGCGCTAATGTAAGATTAGAGCTGCAACTGCCATCAATCTTAAAGTGAAATAGAAAAGCGAGTAATCAAAACGAGGTCCATAAATCTGAATGTGACAAGCAAACAGCATGCGTGTGTAACTATTGTATTTCAAGCACTTACAGAGGGGTCTCATCAAATGGATTATTCAATAACAGAACAGCGGAAAGTTTGAGTTTATGATGTGATACTACAGTGGTGAGACATTTGTGTCTGTTTGGGCTGAGGCCTGAAGTAAACTTGTGCAAAGCTGAATGAGGTAACAGAGCTCTGGTGGGTTGAGGAGGGATATAAGCTTCCTTTTCTCAACATCAGTAATCAGTACAGATAGAAACAGACAGGACTCATCGCCCAGATGCCTCTTCACATTTGAAACTGATTGAATGTGATCTGACGGTACCCTGTATCAACATCTATCACTATTCTTCAGACTGGCCCTCCACTTTCTCAGCACTCAACACACCAACACAAGAACCCTCCAATTCTGGAGTTTGACTTTTATTGTTTCCATTCCAGTTCTTTCTGTGCTGTGACTCTTGCATTAATAAATGATTCTTAAAACTTTTTCATTAAAGGCACCAACATTGTCGAAACACAGTCAGTGATTCCAACTCAGAATCCAACATTTTCGAGGTACTAGTGCACACTGGGAAAAACTTTAATTACTGCAAACACATACAGCACACACACCCACGGCAGCCAGCTACATCACTAAAAACAAAGATTAAAAAAAAAAAAAAAAGCCAGGGTCTGTTACCTGTGCTGTGACAGCTGTCTCCATCTGGGTCGAGTGTCCATCCTGGATAACAGGAGCACTTCACTGTGGTCTTGTACTGCTCACACACCTGGCTGCATTTTAGGTGACGGCTGCAGTAGTCCACCACCTCACATGTCTTGTTACTGGAGTCCAGGTGAAGCCCGGGGGGACAAAAGCACACAACCCCTTTCCCGGGTGCCACAGTGCACTGGTGACTGCAGCCCCCTCTGGCTACGAGACACATATCTGAGGTGAAAAAAGGCCACAGACTCTTCAGATTAAAAAAACAAAACAAAACAAACTTTTGAAAAATACATTATGTGTTGTTGGAAATTCTTTATTAGGCTGTCTTTTTCACAAGGGTCCTTCAACTAAATGAAACAATGCAGAGCTGCAATGATTAAATCATTAATTAATTACTTGTCAACAACTAAATTAGTAGACAAGTAATAATTGGTTTGAGTAACGTTTGACAAAAAAATAGAATTCCTTGCCTCATGGTTGCATGACTCTGCGCACCAGTCAATGTGCACTTACAGTTTACATCCATGTCTGTGAAAACATGGATGCATCACACACATCGTCCCCCCGGCAGCACAGAAGATCTATACAATCAACACAGTTTCAAGGTGGACACCCAAGATTAGTGTCACCAATTCAGCATCTGACCAAATGTCTCCCCTAGCCAGAAAAGTGTTTTTGCAGAACATTTCGATGTCACAAGAAAGTTGACCTTCTGAATACAAAATGCACGCACTTCATAATTTTATCCTATAAAACATTTGTGTACAATTTTGTCATAATTAGTGTATGAATTCTTGAGTTATGGCCAAAAACATTTTTGTGAGGTCACAATCTACCTTTGAACATCAACTTTTAATCATTTCAATCTTGAGGCCAAGAGGACGTTTGTGCCTAATTTGACAAACTTTCCCTTAAGGTGTTCTTAAGATATCATATTAAAGATATCACACAAAGTAATAACGACAAGGTCACCATGACCTTGACCTTTTGCCTGTCACTACCAAAATTTAATCACTTAATCACTGAATTCAAATGCATGTTTGTGCCAAATTTGAAGAAATTTCCTCAAATTGTTCATGAGATGTTGTGTACACAAAAATGGGATTGACCCAAGAACATATCGCTTCTGTCCATGGCTATCGCCATTACAAAGGCTTAAAAAAAGTCCAACTTCTTAAATGTGAATAGTTTCTGGTTTTCTTTACACCTCTAAAACAATAAAATAGATATTTTTGGGTTGTGGACAAAATAATTGATTGACTGAATCGATTAATTGAGAACATGATGAACAGTTGATGAAATGAAAATAATCGTTACACAAAGTCAAGTGTGATAGATCATCTAATCATAATTAATAGAAGTGTTAATGTGGCAGCTCTGTAAGAATGTAGTATCTGAATTAGGTGATACATACCCACTCTTTTCCCAATAACTACATGAAATCTAAAAGCTTTTATGTTTATATAGTTTGACACAAGGAAGGATAACATATTTTCAACATAGAGCTTGAGATCATAAAGTTCACAATCTAATGAAGATAAAGGTATTGCCTTCATACATCAGGTTCTCTGTATTTCCACCTTGGGGACAGTGGTGTTTATTCCACCACTGCTTGAATATTATGCACTGTTCCTTTCAAAAGTTTGCTAAAGACATACATGTCTTAACTTTTTGTTCTTTAATGTTGTTATTTTTTTGTTTACAGTTGTCAGGGCAAAAGGTATATAAATTGAAGATAAAACCGATCCAGTGTCTCTTTTCCCACCGTGATTAAGACTGTCTCTTCAAGGTGGGCAAGAATGGCATTGAACTCTCTCAACAGGGGAGGAATGGAGTATGTGGTCACAGTTGTTAATGGGGGGTGTGAGTCCTGCTGAGCTGGTGCAAATCAATCAGACTCTCAAGGTCTCTCTGAACACATAATTGTCTATGAGAAGGCAGAAGCCCTCTTTTCAGCTATGATAACACGGACACTCAAAGGTCCTGTAGGGCCCCCCTGAGGCTTGGTTAGTGACGCTCTAGAAAATGAACCTCCATGTTTACACTGCTCACTTTAAGAGATGAGATGCTCGGTCTAGTCACATGAGATCAGTGTCTTCCCTCTGAAGGCTGCTGGACAAACATGTCCACACTCACCATCACTGGGATGTCTGAGTATTACTTCATGTTCTGTCCCTTTGGTCGCTGAAACAACACACAGCGGTTCCTAGTAGGGCTCTAAGCTGCTTTATGTGATGGAAAGGATGTAGTAAGCCCCCCCAAGGACAAGTTATTCAGCAACCATGATATAATATCAGATGAAAAATTAAAGTGTGAGTTAGCAAGAGTGCTGTGAGGTGCCACAGCAGGTAGCATGCCCTGAATTGGTACATTGGAAAATGGAGGATGTGACAGCACTTCAAGTTTTCCAATTAATTTTCCTGCAACTCTGCAAAGCTGATAAAAAAGTAAATTGTGAAGAATAGAGCTATATATAAATAAAGACAAAGAATGTGCTGTCATTTTCATTTGCAATGTAAATGTGGTTTATTAATATGTCTCTGTTTTCTTTGTTTTATTTACTCTTAAACCAGCGCCACCAACTCCAGTGTGTCTGTCCTTGCAAGAAATGTCAATCAAAGAATTGCAAGCACAGTGGGAGCGTTGCAACATCCAAAATGCCTAAAAGTCCCCGGGAGTCATTATTTTTGACAGTTTTTGTTGGGTCTTTTCACTTTAAAGGGATTCTTCACCCAAAATATATCTTTTGAGAATCAAAAGCTCACCCCCTGTAGACTTGAAGCATGGCTATAAAAAGCTCCTCTGGAAGTACAGCAGATATGGTCAGCTTGAATTTTGTTGCTAACAACCGATTCCAAGTTTTTCTAACTTAACGCTAAAAAATCAATGTAAACTTCTCAAACTTCTCAAAGTCGTACTTGTCAGTATATCATGCTTCTCAGAGGTCAGAAGTTCAGGAAGTAGTTGTATATTCAGCCAAAATTGTGACTGGCTGGGACATGCTGACTTCTTACAAACTTTCAAACCACCAGGGAATAAATGTTTGAATATCTATCCACATACTTTTGTGTACTTTTTGTCAGAGGCTGTTTTTGGAAAGCCTCTAAGTTCCAAATGTTTCTGACGATACAGTACCCCCTAGTCTGCAAACGGCAAAAACCAGCCCAGTTGCTACAATGAAACATTGTCATTGTACATTTCTGCAAACCCCCGATTTGTCATGTTTGTATGATTCATATGTTTTAAATTAACTTTTCTAACATGATGTAATTCAGATTACATATGAACTTAGTTTCTAATTAGATGGAGGAGGGGATGGTGGATGGCGTAACACCTGCCAAGCAGCAGACAGCTGAACTCTAATGTTTGAGACCAACACACAACAAAAGCAGATATTTTGAACAACACATCATTTCCAGCCATGTTCCTGCTACAAAACTTTGTTTTTTTTTAATGACACCAGTGTTTTGAGCAGAACTATAATTTATGTGTGGTGGTGGCTGACAACAGAAGGGGTTCTTTGTGTCTTTTTGTGATCATTTTGTGTTCCCTCTCAGAATTTAGAGGTTTTCATGAGTCTGTCAACATGTGACAGGAGTTGTTTTTTTCCTCAATAGCAGTTTATTGAGATTGAGCTGGAGGGTGCAGAATGAATCAGCCACTCAGTCTGTGGTCAGATGGATCAAAATTCATAAGATTAGATCAATGGATTAGAGGAGCAGCTGCTGCAGAAGTGAGTGAAAGCAAACTTTTAGACCAATGGAGTTAATAGTTTTCATGTGAATAAAGCCTGTTTCACCTAAAGTAGTTTCCAAAAACAATGGCCAATACTAAATGAGAGCACTGTAGATGTTGTTGCAGACACCCACAAATAAATGAATGTGAGGGAATCCTGGACACAATTCCAGCCATGTTTGTTTCGACCGAACTGGTTATTTTTAGTAAAAACATGACGTGTTACTAATCCCAACAGTGGGTTTTGTGCTTGAAACTTGAACTGCATTTACCACAGCATTGTAACAATGTGAGATTGAAAACTGAAGGATAAAGAAACATCAACTTTCAACATATCCACTACATATGATGTGTACAAATGTAACATACACCTAGTTTGCAGAGAAGTACAATGCCAACATTGATTCTGGCATCTGGGTTGGTAAACAGAAGGAACCACTGTATGGGCTACCTTGCTTAGCCTTCTGCCACCCCAACCCACACCTGAATTAGCAGCTGAAATTAGACAAAATCGGGTCTGAAAGATAAGTATTTTTCAAGGAATGGTGGAATTTGATGGCACAGAGCCCTGACCTCAACCTCATCA
This sequence comes from Plectropomus leopardus, assembly GCF_026936395.1. Taxonomy (NCBI): domain Eukaryota; kingdom Metazoa; phylum Chordata; class Actinopteri; order Perciformes; family Serranidae; genus Plectropomus; species Plectropomus leopardus. Next base: position 11,683,504 of record NC_142185.1, on the reverse strand, counting down.
CACACCTTTGGGATGAAATGCACCTGTAGGTCAATGCTTAACCTTCAAAATCTTTTGGACAGCCTCCCCAGAAGAGCGGTGGCTGATACAACAGCATGTTAATGCCCACGGTGGTGGAATCACGTTTTCAGTGATTAATTCTGCTATACACTTTAATACGTGCTTGGCCATATAATGTATTTGAGTACATATCATTTAAACAAACAAACAAAAAGAAGAGAGATGAAATGCACAGACAAAACAAACATACCGCAGATGGGTCCTTCATCCGAGCGGTCTGCGCAGTCCACTTTGCCATTGCAGATCTTATCAGGTGTGAGGCAGACAGAGGTGTCGTTGGCACAGGGGTACTTGGGTGGTTTACAGACAGCAGACTCACAAGATTCTTCATCTGAGCGGTCCTCACAATCAATGTCCCCATCACACACCCAGCTCTTTGTGATACACTTGCCTGTAGAGAATGAAATGTGGAGAAGCGTAGAGTTTAACTTTTTTAAGCACTTGCCGTTATGCTATATAAATAGGCTAAGCTTTACTTAGTAATTACTTGATGATATAAGCTTCACAAAAACAAAAAAAAGTTAAAAAAAAAGTGAAATTTCACTGGTACACTCAGTGCTTGTGTTTTCCAGGTTGGGATTAGACAGTTGTTTCGTTAATTACTTAGTCCCTTAGTAAACAGTAGATAGCAAAAATGCCACGCTTTATTTTTCTTTATTTTTTCCCCTGGGGGCCTAAAACATCGACAAAGCCATTCTCACATCTTTGCTAAATGTTCAACAGATGCCTGGATGTACCATTTTTTGCATGCTACCAGGTGAAGCCTGAATCGCAGCGCATTCCAATTTACACTTTTTCCATCAAAGCTACATCATAGGGTTTTGGGATCCCACTGGTTTATACTTGGTTCTGGATCAGTGCAAACCAACGTGGGAGGCTGAAGCGACTGCTGTGGGTGTGTGGATTTTGTGTGAGATAGGGTAGGTGTGTATGTGTGTGTGTGTGCTTGGCTTCACATCACTTCTAAGCTTTCCAGTTGTCCCTACAAAAACAGTCAGATGACACTTTTGATTTAGGCCTCCATTTTCTAAATGCCTAATATGATGCCAGTGCAGCTGCATGTGAAAATGAAAGCTTATGTGCTATTCAAGTACAACAAGCTCTTCATGCGTAAAATATGGATGACACATGGGGCACAGAAATGTTCATCAAAATGTGTTTGTTTGTGCTAATGCACACAGACAAGGAGGTTAATCATTTGTATAACTGAATTAGCCAGTCTTAATTCCGGCGATTTCACCTTGAATGACACAGCAAGAAAATTCTACAATACTACTTGAAGTTTTAGGAGTGTATGAATCTGTTGAGGCAAAGAGGGGGGAAAAGGATGTGGCTGGAAAGGGGGAGAAAAAAAACAAAAAAACAACTTTTTTATTCAGGGAGTAGGAGGCACAAAAGGGAGAGAGCTCTTCTGAGTGGGCTTATTAAACATAACCATCACTTATTATTTTGAGTGGGAAATATATTTTTCATATTTTCTGAATATAGAAAGGCTCAAACATCTAAAAGTATCATATTTAATTCAACAAAAAAATGCTGCATATCCACAGACAAATTTCCTACAGAGATGGTAACTTTTTTTATTTATGTTGGTCCCTCTTCTACGTGTGGCAGAAGATTTATTTTAAATAAGTGATGAGTAAATTCCTTGTTGTCTTACTGTCCTCATCATTCCAGTTTTTTTGATAAACTTTGTATGTATTGGCATCCTCCACATGTTGTTTTGTTTTCTAATTAAGTTTCTAAATAAGAATTTGCCTAAAACAGTACCATGGTTTAGTTGAAGTTCATTAGAGGCTGAAGGGCTAAAACTTGGCTAAATATTTTTGGAAGTTGTGACTAAATGCTGCCCAAGAAATATGACCCCCATTGGCCTGATGGGGGTTCTTAAATGAATTAAAAGTATGTGAAAAATTTGGCCAGGAATCAATGAGATCTCGTACAAACATCCGCAGTTATCATTCTGCAGGTGTTGTGAACTGTCAAAGGTCCTTCTTGCTTGAACCTAGCAAGAAACTTGTGGCTAGATGTATTTTTATGTTGCTAATTTCAGATGAATTACTTTGAATTTCATGTCAAAAAAAAAGTATAAAAGTATAAAAAACTGGAGGTTGACTGACAATGGATTTTTAAAGACCAATAACAAGAGTTTGTAAAGTGATAAAATAAACTGTGGGACTTAATGCATCTGCAGATGTTTAACTGAAGCACTCTGTGATAAAATGGGACTCTGGAGCTGCAGCCTACATGCAACTTCAATATGACTGAATAAATACTACATTTACTTGACAGCCCAGTATAAAAGGTTACATATTGTATTGTGAGTTGTACGAGCACAGACAGAGCCTCCTAAAGTGCTATAAAGGCCCGACCACTCACATCTGCAGAAGAGTGCGCAATACACAAGTGTAATACATAGACATGAGTGGAGGCATACTCAAGCCAACCTACTAGAGACAGTCATTAGCTGGAGACACTGAATATTCTAAAACCCTAACCACTGCGCCTGAGGCAGTGATCCTGGACTGAGCCTGTGAACATGGGATGCTCTACAACCCTGAGAAAGACACTGCCAGACTGAACAGTGAGCACATAATTGAGGACCTGAAACATGAGCTGCTTCTCCAAGAACTGACATCTGCCCTATAGCCCCAGTTGCCAACAACATGTCCTTCCCCGTTTTAATTTAGAAGCTTAGACAAGATGGTAGTATTTGTTAATGACCACAGAAACAAAACAAACAACAAAACAGCCACCAAAATTAAAATCGTCAGAACATTGTTTTTACAACACAATACTTCCTCTTTAGCCATCATCCAGTAAACAGGTTAAACTGGAATACCAAACAGTAAATATTATACTCTTTAGTCTGATTTGTTCAACACAGAATATTCAAAATCTCTACCACTTATGGATGACCCAAACTAACTTCTGTGTCAATCGACAACTGACTTCACCACATCCTTCCTTTAACTAAACTGTAATGGAAGCATCTGAACCAAATCAGCATCAACTGGAATTTCTCATTTGACGCCGTTGGGCTTAAAGTGCCTTAAAGTGAGATATCTTCTCAGTTCTTGTGCATTTACGGGGAAAGATGGATGGCCCATTTCTATAATATGAGCAGCTTGAAAAACTTTTGGACTCTTACTTTGTGTTAAGCTATTCTTTGTTTTGAGTTTTCCTGTTTTGTATTTTTTTTTCAGTTGAATATGTTCAAAAACAACCTGTGTGTGGGTGGCTAAACCCAGTTTGTTAAGTTATTGAGCATTGAACGCAAGCACCACATTGAAAATTCCCTCTCCTCTAATCTTTGTTTGCATGCAAACATCCCCAAAGGTGGAATGAGCAAGGAAAATCATCCGTATTTCCAGCATTTAAATTTGGATCTACAATGAGTCCCATATCTTTGTTTTATCTCCAAAGTTGAAAAGAAAGGAGAGAAATGCAGCTCTTTAATCCGTCAGAACTCTTAAGATGGCCCCCTTACAGAAACCTTTTTGGATATAGTTGGAGAGGGCACTCTGTTCTCCTGAGGAGGACGGAACGAGCTGCACCAGTGCACAGGGGTGTGACACTGCAGAATTAGAGTGAATAATAATTGTGTGGTCTAACCAACCCTTCACCACGCAGCATTGCCTCCATTCTTGATAATACTGTCAAGGGATGAGTGGAAAGCTGCGCAGCTAAAGACAGAAAGCAGCTGAATATTTTCCGACCTTCTCCTTTCAGCTGCAGAAAGAAAGTGGATGCTGGGTTTGGGTACACGTGGAGTTTATACAGGCCATTTAAATGGTCTGTCCTAATTGGTCGAACAAGTACATGCAAACTTCCCTGCACTGCTCTAAAGTGGAGAACGGTTAAGCCTCTGGAGCCTGTCAGAGTGAAGCCTTTATGAAAGGGTAGAGAGCAATTTGGCAGCTTAATTTACAACTGATAAACAAATGAAATGACTGAGATACTTTCCTCCTCTCTTAAGACCCGAGAAAAATGCTGAAGTGAAAGTGCTGCGGAGATATTGTTTATCACAGCTTTCAATGTGAGGGTTAAGAGCTGTGTAAATCCAAGCAGACAAACTTATTTTTTTTTATAAGGACTAGAGTTTGCCATTTATTCATGAGAAAACTTGAGACCTTCATGTTTCATTTAAAAGTGAAATTTATGATTGTTTCAGAAGATTTTATCATGTACTGTAACTAAATGAGGAAAATATGTCAGCATTGTGTTTGACCTCACATCATGTCTATATTGCCAATAATCAAGTCAGCTGATTTTTCTTTTTCTCTGCTGCTGTGTGTTACTGTCCATGCTCAAATTCGTTCCGCCAGGCAGCCGCGGTGCTAAAACTATAACATCTGTCTCAGGCGAGTGATGCAAGATTTACTCGCTGAACTCAAAAGCTGAATTTAGTTTTCACGCCTCAGGATCAGATTTTATACCAACCAACATTGTCAGCGTCAGTTGACTAATGAAGTGTAAAAATCAACACCACCACAGTGTTTGGAAATGTCAGACTTTATACTGAACTTCTAGAGGAGATTTCAGCACCCTATAACATCTGTAGCCATCAATTATTAATTCACTAAGTCTTGACTGAAATGGGATTACGACTCACAGTTAAAGTCAAAAGGAAGCACCACCTTCAGCGCATTTTTACGTCTGACCTCAGTGTTGTTTTGCAGTGTACTGTATTCACTACCTGTATCTTTGCAGGTAAACTTGGCCTTTGGGTCGCACATCCTCTTGGTACCCTCGCAGTCTTTCTCGTCACTGCCATCCTCGCAGTCCTTGTCTCCGTCACACCTCCAGCGCTCGGGGATGCAGGTTCCATCTGTGACGCAGTGGAATTCCTCTCCGCTGCACTCGATCACAGATGGCAGCACTGGAACAAAAGGCATTCAACAATTACTGTTTTGCAGATCTACAGCACACTGTTATGAGCAAAGGCACCACGGTATAAGTTATTATTTTACAAAATGTCTTTTGCTGTTTACAAATATTTATCTGTGCAAGCAGGGAACGTGGCACCAATAACAGGTCAGTTAGTTCCAAAGACGGAAGTTATTTCACTTCCAGTCAGTCGGATGTTTCTCTCTTGTTTAATGACTCTGATTACTATTTCTTTCTCCAGTGTGGGTTCATTACAAATAAAAAGAAAAAAAAAAGAAGAAATTGGCACCGCTACACCAGTATGTTGTATGTATTGTGCTGCAGGTCTTGGAACCACTGGACTTGAGAGAGAATGAATGCATAAACTAAATGGAAGTGTGAAATACATAACAATGTTTTTGACAACAATGTCAACTTTGCAAAACGACATGATTGACTTTCACATTTGTGACAGGTGGCTATGATGTTGTCATATCGGTTGTATAGACACCACTTTAAATTAAGTGCTGCCATTATATTCAAAGTCATTTTAAAACAAATGGCACCAAAACAAACTAGAATGATACCAAACATGTTCTCATCAGTGTTGTGATACATTCTAAAATGTTCAGCAGAACACAATAAACAGCAATAAGTGTTATTTATATCATGGCATTTTGCATTCAGTATAGATGATTTGCTTAATACTTAAAAGTCAACCCTAAAAAACATTCCCTCAACAGCCGAGGCAAAGCTAAGACAGATTCAATCCCCGGGGTAAAAGCAGAAGCAGACACGGGGGAGTGGAGAAGCCTGCAGTTCCCATCAGGAAACGGTTTGATGAATAGTCTACACATTCTAGTGACAAGCAAGTGAGCTGTGAGTTTCTAGGAGCTTTCTGTGGTAATTAGATTAAATGATTCAACTCCTGATGGTAAAATTCCCCCGAACAGAGACTAGATAAGATTAGTCACACGTGAGTGTGAAAACAAAGTTATTGGACTCAAGCTGATTAATTGTTAAACTTGTAATTACAAGACCTAAATTTAAACATGATTTGAATTGCAAATAAAATAATTAGCCGCTAAAGCAGATATAAAAAAAAAAGCTGCAATCTCATAAAGGTGCTACCAGACAACTTTGCTGTGAAGCAGATCTTTTAAGACATTATGAAAAGTGTAAATCCTACTGATGACTTATATATATAATATGGTGATTATAAATACATTGTCTTTATACGACTAATGTTTTGACGCCAAACTTGATTAAAAACAAGTGTTAGGGAAGGGATGTTATTCTACCCTCTTTTTTTCTGACTCAACACTTCACAGCATTTCAAAAGGTAATGGGAGCGTTCTTACGTGCTGATCCACCTCTGCAGGTTGTGTTCTCATCACTGAAGTCTCCACAGTCGTTGTCACCGTCACAGGCCCAGTGATCTGGAATACAGCGTCCACTGGTGCACTGGAACTGGGTGTTGGCGCAGGACTTGATGCAGCCTGCTTCATCACTTCCATCTCCACAGTCATCATCTACACACAGACACTCATGAAAGATTTTAGCTCACAAACACAGAAAGATATAGCTGTTAATTGTAAAAAAAAAAAAAAAAAAAGCTTCCATTTTTATGATGAGTTATCCTGTTCTCACCTGAATCACAATGCCACTTCACGCTGATGCATCGTCCATTGGAACAGCTGAACTGGGTGAGGGGCTCGCAGGTGGGGAAGCCTGAAAAGGTTTAGATACATGTAGATATTAAGAACAATCCCAAACCCCAGCTAAACAACCATGCAATCTCTTCAGGTCAGCCGTCTTATTTAGAACAGAGTTGACATTCGGGTTATTCTCTCACCACCAAACAGATCATGGTGGATGAATAAGACAATAAAACTTGCAATGACAAATAAAAAATAAGACTTTAAGTCTACAGCCGTGCTCGTGGCTCTATGGGGCTGTGCCAAATATTTCAAATTTCATAGAAATCCTACACGTAATTGTTGAGATATTTCATGTTAAAACTACAAATGTCAACCTAACTGCGACGCTAGAGGAAAATTGAAGAATCAGCAAAGTCACTGCGATTCATCACCAAGGAATCATGAATTTCTGTTCCATTAGGAGCGCTATCAGATGGAGGGGAGAGGACGTTGTCTGTTGGCCACGTCTCCTTCAGAGTTACAACAGTTAACAAAAGTATTTGAGTATACTGTTGCTGTTGCTACTATCGCTACGGACTGTTTTTCAAGAATGTAACAGCAAAACTTCTGGACATTTAATATGGATTCTACCAAATTTGGCAGCAGAACTTATGACTTTTAAGTAACTTCTTGCTTCTTGCTCTACCTGCTTTTATGCTCTTATTTTTTATGACTTTGAAATATGCTTCTATTTTGGTTGTTTTAAACTGTTTTTTATGCTCATGAATTCATCCTGTGGCACTTTGAGATTTGTTCCAAATGTAAAATGCATTACAAAAAAAATCTGCAATTATTATTATTATTACCAAATTTTGTGTCATGTAGATGTTGATATTCCACAGAATAAGTGAATAACTGAGTGCTATATCTTTAATTCTTGTCATCATCAGTGTTACAGGCCACCCTTGATGGAAGAGGAAAATAAAAGAATAATGTGTTCTTCCTCATTTGATAAATGCTCTGTACTAAAGGGAGCCATACACAGCCATGTTTAATTTACAACAAGTTCTGTTTTCATGTTTCCTCTGTTGACCAATGACTCAAATCATAAAACCATAAAAGTAAAAACATGCTTGGCCCCGGAAAAATATATAATTCCTCTCTACTGGGCTTGCACAATGAGCTGAAACAGCCTCATCAAGGTTCATTTCTATATATTTTTAGCTCAATGTCCCTGCAAGCGAATGTCATCTCAAGTGTTCTCCGCTTTCCCTATAATGATACAACACCCTATGTGCTGAGGGTTTTGAAGATTTTGCTGCTGATGTGGGCCTATACAGAAAATTGAGACAATATGCATATATATGATATTGTATTATAAATATCACATATATGTACATCAACTTAACTTGACAATGCAAGCTAGTGAAAGCAAAAAATCACCGTCGACTCACTGTTGTCAGCCGATGGCAGATCCACAATCCATCATTGCAGTCAAAGAGACTTCGTAAACTATATTGGTCTACATTATAGCATCAATATTCTCTAGCTTTGCTGCAGTAGGAACAGGAGCACGGACTTGCAGTTTTTGGACTGACAACATTGTCAGCATTGACATTTGCATTCCCACCTGATATGATTCTAGTTTCTGATTTTAGATGCTGTATATACAGTACTTTTCACATATTCTTACAGGATGCCCGGAATTTTATTGACTCCAGTATGAAATGCAAGGCTACATTTGCATTGATTTGTTGGCATCTGCTGCTGCTTCTGCTGCCTGGAATACCTAAGGCACTGTCAGGAAGACATATTGTATCTTTATCAGACAAGTGTCTTCTATATTTCCCACCAATGTGTTAGGTCTCACTGACAGTGCATGACTGGTTGGAATTTAACATTCATTAAAAATGAAGCACGAACATCCATAAATAATGAAGGTTTCAAGTAAACAGTGAGCCTGGCAAAAAATGGAACACCGGCATCCATAAATAATGACGGCTTCAAGTGAACAGAGAGCCCAATATGAGACACTGTGTGACAACTACTAAACTACTGACAAACAAAATCCAAATTAGCATCAATCTCCAAGGCGGCCACCACTGAGCTTCAGGTGTTCCAAAACCCACAGTAGTTCCACTGAAGCTAAGTGAGCTGCCAGAGCTGCACAGTCGAGTGCCTGCAGAGAAGTAATGCCTGAGGAAGCTCAGACAACAGTAAGAGAGAGAATATGTTTTGCTGCACAGCTTGATTATGATTGAATGAAGCCGAGCATGAACTTTAATTACTGCTTACACCCTGGCTGTTTGTGAGTGCGTATTGAACCAGCTTAGGACACACAAAGGAAGGCTGAGGCGATACAGCACAGTGCAGCATTTGGCAAACATCTATCACTGTAAGAGGATGATTTAATACAAATAGTGATTAAAGGGGAACCCTAAAACCTTTACCCCCATCTTTTAAATGTATGCTGCTAAGTCATCCAGTTCAGCTTCACTGCTCAAAGCATATTCAACTGCCTAAAATGCTCTTTTCCGTTACATAAAAAAGGTTAAATACATCTTCAAAGAACTCCAAAAAGCTCAGGCCATCATGGCGTGCCATGTGTTTTTCTCATTTATGTTTTCCAAGATTAATCCAGACTGCCACTTTTACTAACTGAAGCTGGCAGTTTCTGTAATACCATCGAGACACGACTTAAGTACAGTGAACTGCTGCACAAAAGTATTCAGTTTACTCAGCACCACCCCTCTAAGCCGATGCCATCAGTGAGGGCATGTCGGGCTCTTGGTCCAAAGAACACACCATCAATAATTCAACTCCTAAAAAGTCTCTCAATTGAAGAAAGTAATGCATGCTAAAGAGACTTCGAAAATATTCAAGAAGTCACAAATTAGTGATAAGCAGCTGTGAAGAGAATTCTTTGTGTTATGGCTTTCATAAATAGACGACTTGCATTTGTATTGTGTCTTTCTGGTCTTCCCACTACTGAAGGCACTTTAGGACTACATTCCACATTCAGCAATTCACAAACACATTCATACACTGGTGGCCAAGGCTTCCATACAAGGTGCCACCTGCTCACATAAACATTCACACACACTTACACACCAATGGCACAGCTTACAGGGACATGTTGGTTTCTTGGTCCAAAGAACACAGCATCAATATCAATCATTCAATAATTCAACTCCAATAACTCTCAATTGAAGGAAGTAATACTTGTGAAAGAGACTTGCAAAACAGTCTAAAGTCATAAATTAAATATACACGTAAGGAGCTGCAGGTGGCGTTCTTAGTTTGGCAAGTGGGCACCATCAAGATCTGTAGCAAATTTCATGGCAATCAATCCAATAGTTTTTGAGACATTTTGTCTGAGGTACAGCGATGGACAGACAAAACAAAGCGACCTGCAGATATGTCACTATCTGGCTAAAACCAAAACCCTTTGCCTCTTCTCTGTGTAGCAGTACATACTGTTTTGTGTCACGGCTTTCTTAAGTGGACAACTGCAAAATTTATGTAAAATGGTAATAAAAATAGCAAGTGTACAGGACCAATTATTCCCATTATTTTAGCCTGCAATAGCGTTTTTTTGCAATGTGCTTTTAAGCACATTATGTGAAAAAACAGGAGACATTTTATTATGATGTATAAATTACTTAGAATTATCCAGTGTGAGTGCTGCTCAGAACATATTTTCTGTGTATCCATTAGAGGTGAAACAGTAAATGTTGACAAGTTTATGGCAGAGTCGACTACATAAATTATGCAGTCACATTTTTTAAGTGCAGAATGGCAAGTGAGTTTTGAAATTTCACTGCCTGATGATGCAATCATTGAGTCAACAGTGTGAATTGACAACCCTATCACTCCAAATAGATCTCTTCTAATACAGAAAAAAAAAAATCTTACTTATTGCAGCTTTAAATACACCCCGATTAGGCATTACGTTTTTAACTGTGAGGGGTTAACTACTGAATGCACTAAATGCACTTTTTAGTATTCGATTCATTCACCCAGCTGGCCTATTTTACATCTTGACCGAACAGAGCAACAAAAATAGCAGGAGCAGAAGAATTTGCGCACTTGAATGGCGTGGTAAATAGCCATGCATGACTCACTGCATGATATTTCATCAGACATATCCCCGCAGTCATCCTCCCGGTCGCAGCTCCAGGGTCGGGGTATACATCGTCCATTTTGGCAGGAGAACTGGTCGGCCTGACAGGGCTGGGCTGAAAAAGAAGAAAGAAGCTACTTAATTCAATCACATATGAATAAGTCAATGCGGGATGTGCACAACAACTCTAATGATCACTACATCACCAGGATGTCAATGTCCGCCCAGTGCGAACTTTTTATCACTCAATCAACAGTAGCACAGGGAAGGTCTGAAAGCCATGGGAAATGTGCTGTTGCTTGACGGGCTGTCAGTTACATGCTGCCCGGCCATGGTGAGCATGCATGGACAGCAGACAAGGGGTGTCTTGCTGAAGCGGGATACGCATGTCAATCTGACGATGAGGGACCATTCATCATCCTCTGGCTAATGTTCACTGATTGATCCTCTAAGGATAAAAAGCTCCTGAGAGGCCCCCACTGAGGATATGGGAGGCAATGTGATATACTGTAAGTGTTCCTGACATACTGTTGCCTCTTGTAGGTACTACAACTCTTTGATACTGGAGAGTGCTTTCCCACAATGAGATTGATTGCTTTGTACTGAAGCTACTGGAGAGCCGCAAGGCACAATGGTGATAACAGCCTTGACAACATACTTTTTATGAATAAAGTAAATCACACTTGTATGAAAAGATGCTCAAGACAAATGATTTATGCCTTTCTGTATATGAGAAGTTAAGAAGTTTTAAAGTCTTAAAGTCTATGTAACCTTAATTGCAATTTATAACTAAATTAATAACAAAACACAGTTTATCCTGGAAAATGTTCTGATATCACTATTTCAGGCTACATTTCAGCATTTATTCACAGAATACCAGTCTTTTTTGAGATAAACAGTGTAAACAAATTGAAAATGATGACAGACTTTGCTTAACTGCTAAAATTACACAAGATTTTCTTTAATATGCAGATGATATGATTTTAAAAATGATCAAACTGAAGCTGAAAACAAGCATATAAGTGGTAGCGTACATACCTGAGCATGTAGTATTGGCTTCATCCTCATTGTTTCCGCAGTCATTCGTTCCATCACAAAGCCATCTTTTGGGAATGCAGCGATTGTTGCTGCATTTGAACTGATCAACAGGACAGGTGTGATTGTCTGCCAAGAGTTCAAACAGCAAAAGAAGTCAGTCAGTGACCTTCTAGCTCTGCCATGAAATATAATAAAAAAGCTAATCAAATTGAGGAAAAACAGAGTACTTCACACAGGCTTAACTTGAAGTATAAAACATCACATTTTCCATTGTTAAAGCCAAAGCTAAGGTAGCTAAGGTAGCTGTGGTGCTGCGTTTTCTATTATTAAAGAGACTCGTCATCCCCAAAATCAAAAATTTTTTTTTTTTTTTTTTTTACCCGTAATGCTTTCAATAATAAAAAAAAAATACTAAAAAAAAAAGATTTTTTTTGGTGTGAGTTGCCAAGTGTTGGAGATATTGATTATATTATTATATGTGTTTCTTCTCTCAAATACAATGGAATTAGATGGGACTCTTGGCTTGTGGTGCTCAAATTGTTTAAAAAAAGACAAACATTTGAAATACTCAACAGCAATGTCTCTGTCCAGAAATCATGACACGGTTACGTAAGACAATCCACAGATCTTATTCTAAAAAAACTTAAAAGCTAGCCCCACTAGTCTTTATGTCAATGAGGACAACATCACACTTCACTTTTATTTATTGTGATTTGAGCCAAATAAATGAGTGCAATGAGAGTATCTTGTCCCACTTGACTCCAAGACTTGAGATATGTTACCTTTTCAATTTTACAGAATAAGCCCACTGGATTTTGGGTTTAGCACTCCACTAAGAATCCCATTGTTGAAGCACAACCTTTTTTTTCTAAATCCACAGACCTTGCTGTGAGCAGTTTCACATAAGAACTATTTCCTTTCTACCAAACTACATCTACCAGATGTATCACCACCAAGAGTGCATCCACTTCTAGCTCACCTACCACTACTGAGCTTGCTGATATTATAATCTCCATAAACAAATATCTGCATATGTTTGCAGAATCAAGATGATACAGGATAAGATTTGTATATCTGAGGTGTTCTGATTTCCATTTTTAGTACATTTGCAGTATTGACCAATCACATTTGAGCGTTAGGTAAATGATTTGTGTGCAAAAGCGGGGCACATTTGTGGAAATGCAATCTCGGAGTCCATCAGCTATCTTCCCCTGATGATTTATTGAAAAAAAAAAAATCAAAAAATATATTTGCATTCACTCACAGATATCCGTTTATTGAGATTAGTCAAAATGACTGGCATGGGTAAAAGGACATCTTGGCTCAGATATCCGCTGGCTGCACTGGTTCTCCCAAAAAATTGGCTGTAATTGTCAGACCAATAGCTCATGGAGTTCCAAGTCTGGCAAGCATTACAGCTCACCCGAGGAGGATGCCATTTATGTTTATATCTAATGTTTTTGTAAGCATAAGCCTCTTGTCCATAAGTAGATGCACTTTGCATCACACATTGCTGTCTGTTTTTGGTGCTTTGAGCACCACAAGCCCAGTACCATCTAGTTCCATTTTACTGGAGAGAAGGCAGACATCTCTATCTGATATCTCCAGTACTCAGCAACTTGCATCAAAACAATCTAGATTGATAAATAGCACTACAGGTAAGAAAAAAATATGTATTCTTGATTTCTGAGTTAACTGTTCCTTTACAGCTCTATTAATTCTCTGGCCCTGATCTCCCCCGCTCCTTTGGAGAGAAAAGTTCCATGTTCAAACAGAGTATATTCACAGCTTCTTAGCTGGATTTCATTCAGTCCATAGCTCAACTAATCTCACTCTGATAGACCGCCATAAAAGGGAATGGTGTTTTAGAGGAGGATCTCTGTCATGTTTCTCCTTGGTGGTTTGTTCTTTAATTAAGAGAAATGGAGTCTGCAAAACATTTTTACAGTGGTCTTAAGTATATTTGTTATGTGGCTCTAGTGCCTTGATTTTAGTTTTATATAAAGCCACTTTCACATAATAACTTTACTACAACTGGGAGCAAGCTCCTTATTTTCTTTTTAATCATGTCATTTAACTTTAATTACACAGTGTCCATTCAAACCCATTCATTCTCACCACCCATAAATCATTTTAATAGCAAATTCCTGTCCAGATATTGTGACTCCACTGGATGTGCATGATAAATTACCTTTGATTTTGAGACAACCGGGTTTTAGAAATGCAGCAAGAGCATGCTTCACTGAGACCAGTATTTTGGTAAAATACCTTCAGTTATACATTGTCTTATCATAGGCAAAACTTTCACCATTTGAACTATATCTTGATGGGGCCCCAAAATGAATTAAGAGATTGTGAGAAAGCATATTACATATAACACGACATTTCCTTCATACAGCTGACATACACATTCATCTATTTTTATCGGATCAATTTTCAACTGCAAAACCACTAAAACAAACCAAGTTAGCAAACGTACTTGATATCTCAGGAGGGCAGATAATTGATTTTTCATTTCTGATATTCTGTCAGAAGGTAAGATTAAGGTGCTTTAATTCTAGGAAAAAATGAACCAGCATCCAAGCGTCTCACATGGTGTTTGTCCAACAAAATTGATAAAGAGCAAAAATGCTTCAGCAAGAGCAAAAGGGGAGACAGCAGTGAGGAGGTGGAACACTTTTCACCCTTACTTCAGTGACATTTAAGAACATAGAAGTTGACAGCAGGAGAGAATGAGCCTAAAAGAGCCTGTACTTTTTCTTGCTTGGTGCGCGGTGGTTTGTGTACATCAACATGTACGGTATCTGTGTGTTTGTGTGTCGGCCTATAGCGTGGACAAATTTAAACATCCTCACAGCAGCTGTGGCTCTCCTCGTCACTTCCATCCAGACAGTCATCATCTCCATCACACTTCCACAAGGCCCGTATGCAGCGATGATTATGGCACTGGAACTCATCGCTTTTACATCGCTGTGGCTCCAAGCCACTGCCGGAGGCCTCTGAGAGAACAAGTGGTGTGAAAAAATCAACCAGAGACTTCATATGAAGTATGTGTTTAGGGAAAATTATTGGCATAACTATAATGGAACATAAGATACGTTAATAATGTCTCATGACCCAATATGTGACTACTGGGAGTTGGCTTACACTTCTGGAAACCCACTGGGATGATCTCCCACCTGTGTATATTTGTTTATTAGCAGATTTGCATGTGAAAAGATAAGGTTATTATTTGATATTTGTCCCATAGGATGAAGCCAGGATTACAGTATACTGGAGCAGGATGATTTTGGGCCTCTCGCTCTGTCTGATTCATTATGTCCTCCTACCTGCACAGGTGACATTGTTCTTCTCCAGAACCTGGTTGTCAGCGCAGGCACACACTCTGCCTCCTGGGATGGCAAGGCAGAGGGTACTGCAGCCCCCATAATTCACACTGCATGCGTTGTCACCTGGAGAAACAGATCCCAAATAAGGTGTCTTGCTCATTTAAAGCTACATTTTCTGAAGCCCATCTTAAGTGCCACAGGGTTTCTGCTGTTGTTTTTGTCTATTTTCCCTTCATACAGTAAACAGCAGGAGTGCAGGGGTCACTTTAAACTCTGCTAAAATAAATCATCTCATTGATACAAAACCCGTTGCCTGTCTTGGAGAGACATGTACCACGTGATCTATAACCACATGTCAAGTGAATTATTGGGAACACTGTCGGTGAGAGACATTTGACATTTTTATCTTTCTCTGCAGAATAATTTGTCTTTCTGGACAAAGAGGGGAAAAATACTGTCACATATTAAGTTAAGGCATAAGACACCTTTGTCACTTTCATTTAACAGGGAGCCCAAAGGCAGTGCCTGAGCCAATGAGATAAAGCTTCTGGTTTTGTATGAGCCAATCACTAATACTCAGAGGATTGGACAGCCAATTAATCTACTCTGTGACATGAACAATGGAGAAATGTCCAGTAAAAATTCTGTATGCTGTGAACTTGGCTGTGCATGCAGTAGCCAACTATTTATCTGCATTTTCATTTGCATGTTCCCACTCACAAGCCGTGACTTTAACGTCAAAGGAAAATTATTGTCTTTAAAATGACACAAACTCACGTCATGAGTCAAAACCACATTACTAGACTGTGTAATATGATATATTTCCACATTAAGGGCAAGAGTATCGACCTCCCCTGATTGTGGAGTGGGTGTCTAAGCACTGTTTTTGACTATTATGGGATAGCAAGATACTCCTGCTGTGAGGGCCAATGCAGTTCTCCACTGTCAGCCGTATCCGGCTCTTCTCCTCTCTGTTCTTTTCAGCTTTCTAACAGCATGAATCCATCATCATTTGTTACAGAATCGAGCAAACCCCTTCAAGCCTTGCTCACCTTATTTAACTTTATAGAAAAGAGTCCCGAGAGATTTTAAAGTCACTGTCACTGTTGATCAATGCACTGGTTTACGCCATGAAATTTGACACCGATAGGCATACAATCTCAAGAGTATATATCGCATTAAGTGCTCACCATTAAACAGATGTGTATAGGGGATACAAATGCCTGGACACACACCACAAAGTGCTTCTTTTTCTGTGTAAAACTTTCCCTGTTAGGGAAGCTATGGTTCAGTGGCACTGGATTAGGAGTAAATGAAGGAAAGCAGCCAACCTTGCTGACTCTGTGCATCGTATACACGCAGGCCAAATAGTGGTGGCCTCTCGCTCCGCAGCAGAGTGACATCGCCGGTGGTCAAGTCCAGCTGGAAGACCGAGGCATTCATGTATTCCGTCCAAAAGATGAAATTACGATGATGAGAGATCCCAAATGGATGGTTCAGCTCTTTTCCATTGTACACCACCTGGAACATGAAGCAAACATGCAGTGTAATCAAAAGATTAGCGGGGCTATGGAGAGACACTATCGGCAACAAAAAAAAATCAATCATCTCTAACAGGGTTCTAGCTGTTTGAATATGGGCTTAGAAATTATTTGATCACAGTATATGATGAATGTGATTCAATTTCTTTGCACAAATTTATTCACGCCGCTCTGTCTGCTTATAATAATGTTTGCTAGAATCTTGGCGTTGATTAAATAGCATTTGCAAATAATTCATTAGCTTATGCCAGTAGAACTACAGTAGAAGGGAGCAGTTAGGGATAAAGGGCTGTCTTGTTGGCAGTTGTGGTGGCAAGAGGAGCAGTTTTCAATCATTTCACTGCTTTGCAGATAAACATTGTATCATTGCTAAAATACTGGAGTCAATTTTGGACCCTGAAATGATCATATAATATTTATCTGAATCTGTCAACCACTGTCACACACTTTTCTGGTTTGCGGCATATTTGAGGTTGTTTCTTTCAATTAGGGATGTGGCGACTTATTAGACAAACATCGGTATCAGCCCATATTTGTCATGTTGACTTCCATCAGCCAATCTGCAAATAAGATGACATTCACCAGTGGCAGTGGTGGATGTTTTTCTGCTGTGTCAAATAAATTTTGCACAGGCTAAAAAAGCAGGGCTAAGACTAATGGTGATCCAGCATCCTGGGAACAAAACATGTTTGTGTCTACGAACAATAAATGTTAATTAATATGAATAAATATTAATATTAGGAGGAGAGCAAGTTAACATCATAGAAAGTATAAATAATGGGTTGAGGTGTCACCATGTTGTTTTTTGAAACCAGAAGTGACTATATTTAGATGAGATTTTGGCGCTGTGCAGTAGCTAGGGATTGATCTGTCCAACAGGCTGCAGTCACCAGTAGGGACAGCTCACAGACAGCCTGTCAGCCAATCAGCCTCGCCCTTAAAAAAGTGTAATTTTGGCCTTAATATAACATAAAACGAATGAGTTATAAAAAGAAAGAAAAATCCCCCCTCAGACAGTCTTCATGGATGTACAGGGCTGTAAACATTTTTTTTTATTTCTGCTGTAAAGTTGGGCATTTTAACATGGGTGTTGATGGGGACTGACTCTGTTTTGGAGCCAGCCTCAGGTGGCTGTTAGAGGAACTGCAGTTTTTGGCATTTCTGCATGTGTTTTATTTTTCATCCATGGAAGTGGTGCTTGGTTAACATTAGCAGTTAAAGGCCAGTGGCTGAAACGATCAACTCACGAAGGTTGCATTCAGATACATTATAATGCATTCAAGTTCTAAAAAAAACTTGTAAAAACAAGAATCAGGCAAAGTTGAATTTCAACGTTTACATGAAGTGTTCAATGTAATACTGTAAAATGTAGCTTTTTGCAAGAACTTGAAAACATAGTTATTTTAAGACAAAATACAATGATGTTTCCAGAGCAATATCAAATATATAGGAGAGGAAATTATGACAAATTGCTTTTGAGGCATATGTTAAACACATGTTATCTATCTATAAGAAAGTCATATTAAAGGTTGTTTTATGAATTTGTACAAGTAAATTTGTGCTTATTAAAAGACTGCGCAGTGATGGGCTAAATGAATATTAAACAGTTCAATTATTATTATTATTATTTATATAAAGAAGATTTCTTTGTTACCCTGACACAAAGGGCCAAAGTGTTATGTAAACATGTGTATTGGTATCAGCCCAGAATTTCAAAATCAGTTCATCCCTACTTTCAACATGACAATAGGTGGGATATGACCCCCCAAATGAACAACTCTGATAAAACAGCAGAAGTTCCTCTATCAAACAAAATTTTAAATTTTAACCAACAAAATAAAAGAGTCAAGGAAAAAAATAGCCTGTAAAAATAGAAATTACTTATAGTTTAATGAATGATTCTGCTTTCTGTGTTTAGTGAGCATTTGGGGGTGTAGGACTACTAGGACTTGTGTTCAGGCAATAAAATTAACACAATCAAATTAACATGTTTTTTTGGTGTTGTTTATTCATTTGGGATCTTGAATCCCACCCTCTGGCCCTCTATTAAAATCTCATGAGCAGACTAACCCGCAAGTCTACCAGAATCATAACTAAAATTATTCCTGCAAATTAGTTTCTGCATCATTTAACTACGCTGCATGATCTCTACATATTTAAACTCACCATTCTTCCAGTTCCATTGAGATGAATCTTCTCGATGTGATCATAGTAAGCATCACACCAGTACATAGTGCTGGTGCTGTGGTCCAGAGTCAGACCATTGGGCCACAGCATGTTGGAGGTGACGAAAATGCGGCGGTTAGATCCATCCATCCAGGCTTTCTCTATCCGCCCTATGCTGTCATTGACCTCATCCTCCTCCCAGTCGGTCCAGTACATCCAGCTATCACACATACAGATACACACAATTATGGCACCAATAAATTGACATAATAAAGCATTGCTCTAGGTCAGGCAAGATCTATAAGTCATCACCAGATCCAAACTAACACTGACCATATTCCACATTCAATCTAAGGCAGTTCATTTCAGCTGTCTCCTCATTCATCCCTGCCCTTACTTCTTGACATGCCAATGCTGGATGGTCGTGCTTGCTGCTCCCTTCATGAGCTTCCTCCTGCTTTGATTTCTTATCAATCAATACACACGTGACAGCATGTTTCTGCAGGCTTCTCTCAAAATGATGTATTCCATATCACAGTGAAATGTGTCTTGTGTGTTCGGTTCTGCACACCCATGGGAAGGCATGACTGTGCTCCCCAGTGAATCTTACACATGCTGCTTTGATTCATACAGGAAACTTTAGAGGGAACACAACCTGCACTGCCAGATACAACCACATCACCATTAATTCCGAAAAATATAACATCATGACAAGAGTGTTCCCCTCTGAAATGGAAATAAACTGAAATCCAGATTTCCCATATGTAAAACCAAATAATCAAACATCACTGGAAGTCAAAGAGAGTGCATCGCAGCCTAAGAAATTATTCAGGCTTATCAAGTTAAAGTGTTGCTTGACTGCACATCAAGGCAAAGTTGGATGTCTCATATTCCCCACCAAAAAAAGGAAAAAAAAAAGTTTCAGTGTATCTCGTGTGTGCCGAGACTGCAACTCTCAGTGGGCCTGTGGTATTTGAAACGTGATTGGGTCAACGATTTGACGTGATCTGTTCTCTAGTAACCATGCCCGGGGGATTTGCTCTGTTTGAGTGTTGCTGACTGAGCCATGTGCCCCCCTGTTTCTCATCAATGATAGAGGGCTGGCTAAGGGAAGATGAAACAGAATGGGATATGGAGGTGAATGAAGACTCCCTCTGTCTTGAAGTCATCTCTGCGACCTTGTGAATTATTCAGTGATCCTCCACGCTTGCATGCAGACACACAGACACACACACAGCTAGAGCGTGCACAAAGGTGTGCACATCCACCAACTCAGATGGACTGATGGACACCATGCAAGTGCACTGTCATGATAAACAACATAAAAATACTTTGTCCATTCTATGAATAATAACCAATATGACAAGTGATTACTTATTTCACATTTTCATGTAGTGCTGCAATAATTAGTCAACGAATCAATTAGTCAATCACCACATCAAATGAGAAGGAGTTTTGGAGTGTTGGTTGGACAATACAAGACCTTTTAAAACATCACCTTGGACTCTGGGTGGCTGTGTAGCCATTTCTTCCAATACGACTAACATTTTATCGCCTTTTATTTAATGCAATCTGTTTTTTAATCTTCAAGGAGTTTTTTATGGATTCTACTAAATATGAAATGTGTTCTATAAATAAACTTAAATTGGAGGCACAAAACAGTGAAAAAAGGTAAAGAGGAACGGCGGACTTGGTATCAGCCCAGCTGCGGGAATAAAATGTAGGCATTGTACGTTTTGGCTTGGATATAATAACTTTGTACGTTTCATACATATTTTTCTGATATTTCTAAGTAGACCTAGTTTTGACAATGTATATGAGCCAAATTCCTCATTAGGAGGAGGAGGAGGATGGATACCTCATACAGCAGTGACCACTGTTTGAAACTGACAGAAGAAGGTGCTTCTTAACCACAGGCCAGGAAATTTCCAGCTGTGTTTGTAGCAACCAAAGCTGGAATTTTAAAGGCCCAGTGTAAAGGATTAAATGACACCTAGAGGTGAAGTTGCATATTGCAACAAACTAAAACTTCTACCATTAGCCAAGCAAGAAGGAGAACTATAGTGGGCGGCACCAAAATCAAATGGATCCATCTAGAGTCAGTGTTTGATTCTGGGCGTTTTTTTGGGGGGGGCTACAGCAGAACAACATGGAAGTTTCCACATTTTTAACACTTCTAAAAACATTTTTTTATATATATACCATATTCAATTTCTTCTGAAATATCCCCTAAATTCTATATACTTGACCTTTAAACCAAAATGATTTTTCCCAACCATAAACAATTGGTTTATGTGCCGGAACCTAACCACATACAGTACTAACTATAGCATTGCAGAGACATGAAATTAAGATTTTAAATATGAAGAAATGTTAAGTTACAACAGATATTAATGTAACATATCCACGGTTTGCAGAAACATAAACTGCCAACATTTATTCCGTCTTTAGGGTTGCATATATATGTTAAAGCCCTTTGTATAAAAGTTGCTACAAAGCTGTCTATCCCAATACATGATAGCATACACACTCAGTCTCATCCAGGCATGCAGAGGTGACCAAAGGCTCAGAAAAGCACCACTCCTATCACTATTTGAGTGGATTCTTTTTATATGAATACATGGATGAGATTCCTAATGCAGCAAAGATAGAGAGGTATGACACTGTTAAGTTGACACTAGTAGTCCTTATCATGTCAACACAGACTAGAGGCAGCAAACAGAGCAGAAAATGAGGTAGCGAAAATGCAGTCAAAAAATCAGTTGGAGAGGTGCATCCATTTTACCTGAAGAGACCCTTCCAGCAGAGCAGATAGAGATCAAAAGGACTGCCGGGTTCAAGCTGAATGCTCCCTCTGAAACCAAAAACTGGCTTTTCTAATCATTTGTGCTGTCAGCAGAAGGGTCGGAGTAAAAGTTATTAATCCTTATACAAAAAAGTGACGTGATATTCATGCTATGGCATATCTGTCAGGGCTGGAATTCTGACAGAAGACCGGCATGCTATTTCCTCAATAGACACAAATGGATTCTCAACACAGTTGTTTCACTTCATCTTCTTTTTACAAAACAGAGGAATATATTTGATTTTTTTTTCTGATCTGTGCATTTTATTTCATTGGATATATAGTCTGCACCACTGTGACATACTGTATATGTGAGTTGAATTTATATGTGAGTCTGTGTCACTGAGAGAAAAGAAAACCAGACAACGATACAGAAAGGTAAATAGTAGACTTAAATCTTAATTATGGCTTGATAAATGTAGTAGAAAATGAAAAAAAAATCAAAACCGAGTATGAATAAGTTTGGGATTTTCGTTTGGTGTATTTACCTACAGCAGTGAAACAGCTGTGTATGGCAAAATGTTTGGAACAACCCTCTTGAGGCTTGAAAACTAATCTCTGACTGCTATGGATTTGGTGTGTGCTAATACGATTTAAGCCTTAAAGTGTTAATCCTTAAGATCCTTAAGACGCTCAATGAATTTGAGCTTTGCAGCATCTCCTCTATATGTTAAATACCATCTCTGCTTGTGGGGTCCTACATATATAAATTCGTGCAAAGGAGATGATGTATCAGGACTACAGAGAAAGAGCTATAAAATAAGTCAATTGTGGCTAATAAGCTGTGGCTCAGGTTCGAGCAGAACATGAGCCATCACTTTCCCTCACCAAAAAACACCAGCAACGTGTACTCATTAAAACAGCAGATGTTCTCTCAGTTTCACCATGCTGGTTTGCATGTACACGTTTTCTTTTAAAGGCACGTGATGTGATCATCAGTCAAAGCAGATGTCTGCTAGAACAGATGATCTTCAGGATTAACATTTGAAGCAAACTGATATTTATATCTACAAAAAAGCACAGTGGTCTTTGCTATCTGAAACCATACTGTAGTTTATGTATTCATAACAACAAGGCAAGAGGGAGCTCAAAGCAGATTTTAGTATGCCACTAGATCCACTGTCAGAAATCTGGATGCTATGAATCATCCCATGGTACACCACAGATGTATTCTCCCTTCAAACAACTTTTTTCCTACTTCATGCTTTATAGACAGCATTGGTTGTGCTTGAAATCTGGCTGTAAAAAAACTGATTAAATCCCTACATTGCTATCAGAGGTAAAGAAAAAAAAAGATGCATAAACAAATATGAGAACCTCTGCAGCATATATTTTACAGCAGTTTAAGGATTTACATGTAATCTTGAATTTGTTAAGCAAAAGTTTGACTTGTATTTTTTGTTTATCTTTAACTTTCAGTTGTAAATTCAACCAAACCAATGCCTAAAGCATGAAAACAGAGACATGTGCACAAGTCCAGTTTTACAAGCATGTACACACACCACACCAGCAAAGGTTAGTACCAGAACCAAATAATTATCCAAAATGATTACTAAATCACTTCCATGCCCAACCCATACCAATAATAAAATAATAATAATAATAAAATCTCAGAGCTGGCTGCTGGTATAAGCAGTACACATGTGGGCAATATCTATAGTCAGGGTACTGTGGGGCACACAATGGTCAGGTGAAATGAATAAATGCAGCATGTGTACCCTCATTAATCATTTACATCTAACGCGGATGCAGCTACACCCAGCATGTACAACTAGATGCAGTCCACTGCAACACACTGGTAAGCCAAAGTGAGATCATTTAAAGCATATCAACCAACTTTTGTACTTTGAGAGAAAAGTTGACTGGCAAGATAATTGTTTTCCCATTGACTGTTAGGGCAGTAAGTGCACTGGTAAAGATTATAATAAAAACACTGCAACACAGGACATTATTTTCTTTGTTTTTTAACCTTTTTCACCCACAGCCAGCCCATAGCTGGTTCAGCTTTACCCACACATTACCTTACTTGACCTGTACCTCTGTGCCTACTCTTTAGGGATTTTTATCTCCTCCGTTTATAAGCAAGTTTTGCTTGGAATGGATTCTAGATTCTACTAACTAAAGGATCTTTGAAGAGTCTCTCTCATACACCACAAACCTTCGTCTTTTCCTAACCTGTTAAGAGGGTCGACCACGATGGCCCGGGGGTGTGACATATTCCCTTCCAACAGAGTCTTCCTGGTCTGGGAGGCTTTCTCCAGTCTGGCGACGCTGATTGTCTTCCTGTAGCCATCGTTGGTCCAATACAAATTATTCCCAATCCAGTCCACTGAGATTCCTTCAACATTGTCAAGTTCTACAACAGAATGACCACATATATATTTCTAAGGTTTGTATATATGTTGACTTTGATTGGTTCTAAAAACAGGAACATCTGTATTTAATGTAAAATAAGACTACCGCAATGAAAACATTCTGATAGCATTGTGCCCAGGGAGCCTATAAGTGAAATCACTATGAATTCATATAAATAATAAATGAATATAAATAAAATCCATTTCCAATTGCATAGTACATTTCTGTGGTTGTTTTTTTTCCATTTACTTGCTTGAACAATTGTTTGGTTAAGACATGTTAATAACATTAAGCAACAGTAAATATGAATTGTATGCTGCTGATTCATTAGTGGGAAAATGTTATTTGTAAAAATAATAAAGTGAGAACAGTGTGTCCACAACACTTTTTCAAAGACTGCTAAAAAAATATTTCTCTTTTCTTCTTAAGATGAGGAACTATAATAGTACATTTTGGGTACACTGGGTGTGTTCTGAGTAGATTAAGAGTGTGAAATGGCTCTAACCTTACATTAATGTCAGATAAGAATTACTCATATAAAATATTGCATACAGCCAGTGTAATTTATTCAAGGGAAATGCTGCAGCGAGTATAGGAGGACAATTTAGACCTACCGTCTTTAAGTATCGTTTCTCTACTGTTTCCGTCTATTTTTTGTCGCCCAATAAGGAAACTGGTGGTGTCAGCAAAGTAGATGTGTCCTGATTCTGCGTAGTAATCAATGGCTCGTGGGTTGACCAGGTCCTCAACTGGAACAATGTGCTCATCGCTGGACTTGATATTCATATCCAGGCCTCTGATGACCCCTGGACGCCCCTTACCGTAGAACAGGAAGAGATCGTTTTTGGGCTCTGCGAGGCAAGAAAGGAGGGAGCCTCTTTTTACTGTTATTGTCAATTAATTGGTCTAATTCATCAGTGCTGATCCCAGCATTAAACCCTCTTACCGGCCACATTGTTCTTATATGTGAGCCAGAGCCAGGGCCATCTATTCACCTTAATGGAGCCAGTAATCAGTGCCAATGACTTTACTCTCCCCCTTCAATCACGCTCCTGCTACAAAGCTGCCTTGACAGTAGGAGAAGGAAAATGCTTGAGCAAACAGACAATGGCAATACTTACCTTGGCTGTGAACACTGCTTCTGATCTAAAATAACACGGTGTCTGTGTAGAAAGGCAAACAGAGAGGCCTAGAAAGCTGAGGCAGCTCCTCGGCGGCTCGCCAGCCGCTCAGGGGGCTGTATGTTCTCGAACCCTTTGGGATCCTCCGAAGAGGCGAGAGGAGGAATGAAGGAGGACTTCCAGGTAGAGAAGCAGACCTCTCCCTCGCTCTCAGCCCCTACCCAAGAGACTGGGATGCTGGGGGTGAGGACCACACATGCCTCACTTCAATTTATCATTTTGTGAGGGAGAGACCGACTACCCAGGAGACAATTAAGCATTGCAAGAGACCCAGATATCAAACCCCACGGTGACTGCTGTATGAAGAAGCACTACCATTTAGCACCGAATCTCATTATGCTTAGGGAGACGGAAAGCGCGAGCAAGAGAGAGATAGCTGGTGTCATCAGAACATCTATGAGGGGGGAATAAATCAAACGTGTCATGGCTAGCCTCCCAATGCTTCGTTACCCCGATCGAACAGTTGTGGGCCCTCAGATTGTGTCATCAATTTGATCTTCTGCTTTTATTGTCAACTACACAATGTCCAGCAATTGATCAGAGCAGCCAACAAATGCAGACAAACTTAAATCCTCATTATGGTGATAATCAATCAGGCTTGCGACAGGTCGATAGCGGAACGTCACTTTCAAATGGCTCTGTGTCTACCAGCGCTCATCTTTATCACTTTCAGTCTACGGCTAAGGCACTAGTGGCACACCCTTGGCTGTAATATGACACATGACCTTTACAGGCTCATGTTAATATCAAAAAGAGTACTGGTGCACAACATCCTTTTCGGGAATAAGTCAGGATTCTTGTTCATTAAAACCTGGAAGCACTGCCAAAGACATGACTGTTTAAAAGCATATAAGCACTAAAATTCACAATAATTCACCTATTTAAGGCAAAACATGTACTGACTTTTACAGGACTGTCCATCAGAGCCCAGGCTGTAACCGGTACGACAGCGGCACGTCCTGGACTTGTAGCTGCCACTCAAGAGGCAGATATGGGAACATCCACCTGGCTTTCCATATGCAACTTTTTCACATGCGTGACTCCTGACTGTGGGCAAAATCAGAAAGGACACAGAAGTCATTAGAAGTCAAAGACGCATCCTCATTCATCACATACACACACTCCATCCTATGAGTCACAAGATAGAGAAGATTCTGACACATACTTGCACATGTTAACCTATCTATAAAAATGTCCTTTACCTCTTGGCTGAGTGAGTTTGTGGTAAACACGGAGTCCTCTAGTATTCCCCAGGCTGGCTAGTGTCCTGCTCTCCGCTGTGATGTTGAACCTGTGGATCTGTAGCAGCTCCACGGTAGAACTCCCTTTGGAGGGGTCAGAGTGGGTAGCGTACAGGTAGTCCTCAAATACAGCTAATGCATAAATGTACGACACCTGAAAAACAAGGAGAATAATGCTGTTGTTTTTCCTCTCAACATAATCCCTAAAGCCAAAAATAAGTAAAACCACAAGAGGAACGCAAAGAAAACAATAACAAAATTGAATTAATGAGAGGACTTTTATCTTTAATCATGCAGCAAGCATGAGGAGGGGTTGGGGGAGGGTGATAGGGCTGTCATTTGGCAGCCCACACGGGGTCAAAAGCTGGAGTCCACGGGGAGGACACTGGTCCTGACACCACAACCTGCATGCTACATTTAGCAGGCTGACACCCACACAAAGCGACATGGCTGGATGAGCTGTGTTCACAGGAAGTACACCTGAGCTCGCTGGGTCACACCTTGACGTCAGGAGCACCAAGAAACATGCGTCAGAATAAATAAATAAATAACAAAACAAACCATTCAACCATTTCCCTCTATGGAATTTGGCCTTGGCCTTGTACTTTTCCATGGGAACTTTCAAAGCAATCTTACACATTTTCAAAGGTAACACAAATACTGTACTTGCATCTTTACCTACAGCTTATGTAATGCCTGCTATTTTGTATGTGCTGGATTGAATATAACAGCATCAACCTTGTGAGAGGGAAAATATAAAAGTAGGATTGTGCCAATTAATAGATGAGAGTTTAATTGAGCAGAAATGAAGTCTTGCATTTCCACAACACTGTGCGACAACGGTGTACAATAATATCATCATATATTAAACGTATTTTCAAGCAATTTTTACTGTCAGGAAATATAGACAATATAGGAAAGTGATAAAAATTTGCACATTATGATCATCTTCAAATGTGAAAATCTTGGCAAAATGTAAAAAAAAAAGGATGTACTTGAAAATTAACTATATTTGTAAAATAACACATTTCTTAGTCATGTAGTGATTACAACTGCGAGCAAAGTTTTTACTTCTGACCACTGATACCATCTGCTGACAGGAAAAAAAAACATTCTATGGTCTATGCAAAAGATTGCACAAAGGGCATTTGTCATTGTAGATGCAAGATCCTCTAACAAGGCTACAAGCTAGTGGAGGAGGCAATATTATGCAAAGAACACCTGCATACAAAATAAGGTTGTTTGAAATGTACTTTTTTTTCTCCCTCATAAAGTGTGAGTATCTAGTCCAAGTTGCCTGAAAAGGCCTCTTAATGAATAGTCATAATCTGGGATGAAAGGCTTCAAGAGTGTACTACAGGAAAGAGACTATTGATAGGCTCATTTGGAAGACAGTCCCACATATGCCTCAATTCCTTCAATTTAATAAACCATCTATTCCCCATTCAAAGACCTTTTCTATTAAAATGAAGAGTGAATTATAACAACAAGCAGTGAATAAACCACCTGTCTTGCAGTGATAAAGCACAGTGCCCTAAATCAGAAAATTAGAAAGCCCCTTACATGTAACAATTTGGAGTCTCTCAAATGAAGAGGGAGACAGTACTGATAAGAGAAGCCAATTGTCTGTTCAGATTCCCACTGACGTTTGTCCACAATGGCTCCTTATGATGTGGAGCCCAGGGAAGACAAAAAGCAACGCTGAGAGTGAAATGTGACACTCACTTGGCTCCCATGGATAATGGTGTGCCTGTTCCTGCCATTGTAATCCACCACATCGATGTAATCCAGGTAGGCATCTGCCCAGTACACCAGCTTCTTGACCACGTCCAATGCCACAGCAGTGGGCTGCTCAATTTTATAATCCACCAGCCTGGTCCGGTTGGTGCCGTCCATGTTGCAGCGCTCCACCTTGGCCACGTTCCCATAGTCAGTGAAGAAAAGCATTCTGCAGGGGGTGGGAGTGTTCAAATGATTAAATGCTGTAAAGAGTGTTGTCTACTGTGCAGCACAGTCTCATTGTTTCCTGCAGATCTTGTAAGACCTATTTCAGACAAGAAGCAAATCACCACTCAATGTTTTTCCTTACAGTACACATTTGTGAATTTCTTCTGGATTGATTGATGTCATGGTGCAGTTGCCTAGAGCTATTTCATTGTGACTGTTTCATTGTCATCTGTCATCATCATTCTGTCAGATTGAAGTTGGCATTAGAAGTCCTGACATTAAATTTTGGCCACCTGGCATAATAACCTACATTCAACCAAATATCATCATCTAATGACATTGATGGCCGGCTAAGGTGCTACTTGAGCGTTCCATTTGCCAAAAACATTGGTAAGACCACATATGCAAAGCCTTTTTTACTTGGAGGATTTAAACTGAAACAAACTGTTGTTGACCAATTTATAAAATGTAAAACATAACTTGAAGCTTTTCCAAGTATTTACGGAGTGCGTGCGTCACAATAGTGCTAACCTGCTCTGCACTCTAAAACGAGCAATGTTGTTTCTTTAGCTCCATGTCTTTCATGTTTTTTTCATATAGTCATGGAATGCTTGTTTAAGACCCCAGTGACAAGATTCTCATTTTAAAACAGCAGCAAAATTTACATTCCAAAAAAAAAAACAAATGCGAGGCCTGACTTTGTCTACCTTCATCCCTAATCAAGGTCCTATTGTTTGAAAATTATCAAGACAGAAGTGGTATAACTGCCAGCCATATTCATACATTACATTATTATACAGTGACAAAAATTAATAAGCTATTAATAGGTCTGTTAACCCTTGGTCTAATCTTCATACACTGTGGTTTTAAAATTAACATCAACATTTTTTTAATCTCAAAAAAGAATCTTGAATAAACAGATTACATGTGCCAGATAAGATTCTTGATCAAGTAAGACTGGTCACATCACTGGATTGTGAGACTCCTAATTATATTTGCTGATATTAGATCAGTACCGATATGTCGACACAGCTCTACCCACAGTCAGTCCCAAGCATCCAGCCACAAAGGTTCCAAGCTTACACTTGTCTCTCCAGAGGAAATGAGAGAACAGCATGAAACTCGTGCATGCACTTCTGTCTCAACTGCACTTGCTGTGGGCTCCTTGAAATGTGATAAAGAATAGCCTCTTAAACACCCAGCACCATTTTTATGCAAGCTGCTGTATGTGGTGCATTTACATTATTCTAGATCATATAACTCAAATTATTCTGATGAAGCAAGGTTTTATTGGAAAAAGGCCTCTGTTTTGACAATCCCCCTAAAATATGTTGCTTTCAGCCCATTCTTTCTCAGTACAAACAAAGTTTGTCATTAACCCTGTGTAACCCTGTGCTGTAGAATTATTGTCATTCTACAGCACAGGGTTACACAACAAAATGCAAGTTGTAGTCCTTTGTGCTACACAAGAAGAAAAAAACAACATTTTTATTTTGGAGTATGCAGCCTAAAGAAAAAAGCTGCTCTGTTGTCTGGTGGTATGTCAGCTGATACCTCTGTATTGCTTGCCAGTATTGTATTGTAGGGTGTGGGCCACCCCTTTCAAATGCCATCACCCAATTATACTGCTGTTATCAGTTGTTATCACTACCATTATAATGGTTTCACCAAGAACATGGGCAGCAGTTGCCTGGCTAAAAGTCCTCGGATTGTTTACCCATCTGTTCACCCTGATTACATCCATTCGCAGACTTTGTCACTCAATATAATTCATCAGATGACTCCTTCCTCTGCTTCTGTTATTATTACTCCAGCCACTAGTGGTTGCCGTCTGTAACAAAATGTAAATGTAGGAGTTAGAGGAGGACGTATCAACTCTATGCTCCCAATTACAACTGAAAATGGCCATTTCATGGGCTGATAACATTTGAAGCAGGTGGGTGGGTATTGTCTTTGAATACCCAAATTCGGTGCAGTGCCGTCACTTACCACTGATGCTTGGTAGATGGATACCAGTTTTAATCACACACTAAAAAGCCAATATATAATGAAATTAAATAACAATGAAAGGAGTGGATAATGAGGACAGTTGGGGGTGTGGTTATCCGAACCAGAGCTTTAAGTGAGTACTTGTCTTACAATCATGAGGTAGCACAAACAGTCCAGTCGTGCTGAGTTTCTGCTCGATGGGGATTTTGTTAGTGCCAGCAGGTAGTGATGGAGATGTTTCACCTGAGCACAGGTTGTGCATTTAAAATACCAGTGCTCCAGGTGGCATTATGTCACATTTGTTTAACAAATTAAAAGTCAGTCTGCAAAGTACAATAAATGGTAACAGCTGCAGTTGGAGTAAACATTTTAGTAACACCAAGTAAAATTAAATACAGTACTGTATGTAATTTACTACATTTTTTTCAGCGATATGTTCACAGATTAGCAATAATAACTCGATAATACTACAGAAAATCTGGACTAAGCTTCGGAAAATGTGTTTTGTATTCTCTTTTTTTGCCCCCTAGTGGTAATAATTTTCTAAATTAAGCTGCAAAGGAACATTTTGGGTTGTTTTCTTCAGATGCACCCAGTTTTGTGTTGTGCAAATGTTGAAATCTCAAGGCTCATTTCATACTTATGTACAAATATAGATATGCCCATTTCAAATCTTGTAAACATCACTGCTCTGATACTTTATGCGTTCTTTTTGATAGCATATATACAGCCAATAGCATATATACAACAGACTCAAAAGTTTCACACAACTATGATGTAATGCTGGAGGAGGTTGCACTAATGTGCCTTCGAAGAGAGGCAGTGTTGTAGACAGCTGTGGTATATGAGGCCATTGAATTCATCATAACATGTAGACCAAGGATTCTTTTCACTATATTACAGATTAGTTTCACCCCACCATATTTGAAATGTCTTTATTATCTCCTAAAATTTTATCTCATTTGATCTATGCTACGCTGCCCCTGGAATCTCTGGAATACTGCTCTATTTCCTACATCTCCATGAGCTTTCTGAAAACCTGCACAAATACTGACAAAATGAACAAAGAGTACGCACAGAGGGCTCCATCTGTCATCGTATACTTATCTAATGTTTAGCAAAATTGAGCCCTTAGTTTCCCTTTGGGGGACTCTGAAGAGGCTGTAATTCATGTGGTATTTAGTAAAAGCACCAACAGCCAATGCATGATGTCCTCACAAACATATGATTGCATTGGTTGTGTTTTGAAATACCCCAAAAGACCAATACATTTACCACAAGAGTCTCTTGTGAACACGTGGATTATGGCTCTTGTTTGTCAAGAGCCGAAGAGGAAGTAGTCATATTTGAAAGCAATGCAGCACAAAATAATTTAGTCATTTAGATGTGGGGGATTAGACTGAAATTAGTGCCTTCTATGTCAACAAAAGGTCATCAGCAGATAATTCCAGAAAAAATATTTTACGACAGTGGGCACTGACTAATAATCGGAGCATAGGAATACAAAGGGCAGTGATGATAATGAAATTTAATGGCATTACATGAAAACTATTTGTGTTTACAAATCATGTTTTATATAATGGTGCCACTCAAAATAATAATAGGCAAGGGGATAGCCATTAAACCAAATAAATTAAAGCAGCACATAAAAGGAGTCCTGAATGAATGTTAAAATAAAGCATGATTTAAAAAAAAAAACTGCATCAGAATGTTTTGAAATATCATCTGAAAATGCCCAGTGAGGCTGCCTCTCTGATACATATAAACTCCATAACCTGGAGGCAAAAACAATAAAAGTAGCATTTCCCATTTCCTTTGTGGTAATTTTGGGGACATTTAGAAGGCATGCTGCAGAGGACCTCAGGGTATGTGAGTAGACATAAATGATAGACAACATGTGATGCACAGAGGAGCCAAACCATTTAGTACCTCAAAAACCACAAGGAGGGCTTGAAAATCAATCCTAAAAGACACAGGGAGCCGCTGGAATGTTAGACCAATACTGAGCAGTCATGGAAAACAGGTGTTAGGTGTTGTCTAATTTGTTTCCAACAATAGGGACGAAATAAAATCGGACAAATAACTGAAATGTCCTTTAAATCTCACACTGTCACTTTAAGTATTCTAAAACTGCTCAGGTCTGCACATACAGTAATTAACATGGAAGGCTTGCCATGCTGTCTTGCTGTGGCTCTGTGAGGACGGAGCTCCAACAATCTCCAATGATAACGAGCTACAGCCTGAGAGCGGCAGGAAGCCGACTTAATCTGCACAAGTCAAGTCAGGGGAGAGATGGGTTGCCCTTTGAACCCTAGACCAGGCTGCACTGAAAAACTGTCAGCGTCAGCAAGGAACCCAGCTCCCCAAACAGGTGCACCTCCACGTGGCATACAAATGATAGCTTTCTGGGATTAGGATGGTGCTGATGCTGTACTTGTGCATTCTGCAGCTACAACGAGATCCATGTTGGAATTCTGGAAATGAGCACCCCTGATAATATAAACTGCAGGGGACCAGGGATAATAGGAAGTGTCTTACAGTGAAACAGAAGACTGAATATAAAGTGTTACAACTTACGATGGAAGCTGTTTTGTGAGTTTTCGTTTGAGTAGTAGCTCTCTGTCCATTTTGTACAGCAGTGGCAGGAAATAGTTAACTTGCATCAGCTGCTTTGTTGAGCGTTGCAGTTTTCAGACTTAGATGCACCTTTACAATGAAACATCTACAATAATAGTCAAGATCTCTAACCTGGTGAACAACTATAAGTATCAGCTGTAAGTAGCAAATTGCATTTCAGTACAAACAACGGAGAATAGCTGCATTTTTTTCCTCTTGAGGGAAAGGAAGCCATTATGTCGACTGTAAAATGGTTAAAATGTTTCTCTCAAGATGAGTTGTAATGCCCTTTGGTCATTCCTTAAAAGAAAACTTTACTCCCAAAATTCTCATTTGTATGTCAATTACCCACTGTATGTAATGTTGAATGTGCGAAGAAAATGTTTTTCTAACATGAACAAAGAATGCAAAACCAAAGAAAACGATTATAAAGGGGACTGCATGTAACCACAGCAAAACTTCTTCAAAGCAACCATTTACAAACTCTGACACAACTTGTGCGGTATAATCAGTTTCCTATAAACTTTCACTAAAATCTAACACCTTTGCAACAGCTGTGCAGGTGCACTACTCAAATATACTTGAGACTGTAAGTTTAAGTGAAAATGTATGTGTTTAGGGAGTATTACGACTGGATAAATAAGACTTTTAATATACTGCACAAGTCGTGTGAGAATTTGTAAATAATATGTAGTTTTCCTGTTGTTAAATCCCCAATGATTTAGTTCATTAAGAATGTTTGCCTTTTCTGGATTCTTTTGCATTGACAAGGCATGCAACATAAACAAAAGAGTTTTCTACCGGAATTCAACTTAACAAGGGACTAAGCAATTGATATACAAATGATAATTTGAGGGGATGAAGCATTCCTTTAATGTTTGATCCAACTACTTCTCTTATCATCAGGTCAAAATTGATCAAATACCCACAAAACGAATAACATTCCCATCGGTAAGATGGCTTGACAAAACATTGCTATACAACATCATCCAGGTAGTCATTATCTTTTCCCCAACAGGTATTACGTAAAACAAATTAGTATTAATTAAACGTAATTTCAAAGGGAGAGAGTTGACACAGTAGCATAGTGCAGGATCTTGAAACTACCTTTTCCTCACATCTTAAAGGCTTCACTAATCTTGAACTGAAATGGGACACACAGGTAGCTTGAATTCCAGCTGATGAAAAATCCATACCATCAATCAAACTCTCCTCCAAAAAGGCAATTTTTTTTAAAGAAAGAAGAAAGGCTTGTCCATCAAAAAGCTTTCCTATAGCACAGTAAAAATGCCTTATCTGATAGTAAGAAAGGCAGAGAGACAGAATAAGAATCAAATAACAACAACAATGGAGTGCCAAACCGGAGCATGTTCTATAAACACTGTTGCTCACACTGTGCTGCTATCTAACACCTCCCTGATTTCTTTTGTTTTCACTCCATTGCTCCAGGCTGACAGACCTCTCTCAGGCTCGCCTCTTCAGAAACAGCTGTACCCATATCTCACCAATTAGAGGCAGGAAGAGGCCTTGGAAAAACTTCTGTGTCTCATACAGACAATCTAGCCAGCAGCCCGCATGTCCAGCTCCCTTGTGGGCCAGCAGACTCTATAGCCATAAAATCATCCCTCTATACACACATGCGCGGGCACGTCATGTGTCATTACTACAAGGGCACTGAAAAACCACCCACCACCCTTACTTACAGCGTGTCTGAGGTGACTCAGACGAAGCAAGCTTAAATAGAAACTTTAACGTACAGTTTATTCACCATAAGTCATGTAGCTTTCCAATAGCGGACCAGTATTTAATGTGAACGAAACGTACAGAAACTGGCAACGAGATCCAAACTGTCTTTGTCATTAAGAAACCAACAGCTAATTATTTTGATAAGACCCACTGGCTTATGGAGGTAATGATAGCTGTACAATTTATAACTGGAAACTCACAAATAAGCAATGTGGTTCAGCTTCGATCATATTAATTATATGTTAAGATTTTGTTTTGGGTGCTGAGCACGATGCTGTTTAACAGAATTGGTTCACAACAGTGAGATGCTTCATTTCTTACTGGTGTTTTGAAGTGGTCATTACCTTCTTACGAGAGCTAAAGAAAAGGGTGCATCACTAATATTAGTGTATCATGGTTTCTAAAGTCTGTGTATCATTACAAATATGCTGCAAGCTTGGTGTCTGTCTCGTGTCCTCGCTATATAATGGCCCTGCTCGTCTCTTGCTCACTCGAAATAAGAGGGCAGAAAAGCTTTGAGCTACTGAATCTGGTTCACATTCTGTTATAGCTACTGCATGCAATTTATTTAATTTCTTTTTCTGTTTGTTTTGTTTTCCTTCTTGATGACACAGTAAACTGCTAAGGAACCTACATAAGTTCTGTGTGACCGTCAACACCATGCTGTAAATGTTTTAGTTTTCGCTGTGAGTAGTGTGGCAATATTTTTTACTCCACAGTTGCTCAGCTTTTTTTCTTTTTTTTGTGATCTCTACAGAGACAAAAATCCTGTAATGGAAAGTCCTGCAGGGGCCCATTCTACTGAGGGATGTGGGGTGAAATCAGTGAATACAAATGAATGTCTCGACAGTAGAAGCTGTCTGAGGCATCACCAGCTATCCACCAAATTACACAGCTCAAAGAGAGGAGGGCTGAGTCGAAGGACAGGGAATCATTTAAATCCCTTCATTGTAACTCACTCACATTCTTTCAGACAAGTCAATTGTTATGCATAGTGATTTTTTTTCCCTCTCCGTCCATTTTTTTTTTCTTTAACAAAAGATGCATGATGATAAATGAGCCTTGCAGTACTTTTCAGAGATGGGGTATTATATAGGCTGCAGAACACTTACCCCATGAGAGGATCCAGAGCTATTCCTTTAGGATTTAGCAGGTCTAGTTGTAGGATAGTAACACATGTGTCCCCAGCGTGGTTACAGACAAATATCCTGTCAGTGACGCGGTCGACAAAATAGAAGTTGCCTGTCAGCCAGTCGATGGCCATGTGCTCCACATCTGCAAGTACAAACAGCTGTTAGATTCTTGTGTAAAAGTAAGATAAATATTCACAACACATTTGAGAACATTTGTTAACACCTTCCACGAGTACCAAACAAACGTATTAAAAAGAATCATCAAAATCGGAGAAGCAGAGGCTGCGATATCCCACATTTTAGTCAGCGGCCCTGCCCCAAGAACACTTGACCTGTCACTTGCCATAAAGCAACTCAGAAGCATAGTTGTAGATTTTGGAGAGGGACGCAGCTGACACATCTCTCTTAATATCTGGAACAGTGATTCCCAACTGGTCCAGCCACAGGGTCCAGATTTCTCTGCAGTTAGTAGTTTAACGTCCACAATTATCCCATATTGGATTTTGTTTCACAAAATATAAACATCATGTTGGCTTAAAGCACAAAAAAACAAAACATATTTGAAGAACAAACAGTAATGGCACTTCTATATAAAAGCTCTGTGCTGGAAATTCACTCTACTTCAAAATAAAGTGGTTTTTTTGTTGTTGTTTTTATTAAACAAACTTCTTATGTTTAAAAAAGTAAATTAAAGCAAATTCTGAATGGACCTGCAACCCACCTCTGGACCTTGACCCACCAGTTGAGAACCACTGATTTATTTGTTCTCAACAAAACAAAAAAAACCCATAAAAGTAGCAGTAACATGATAAATTGATACAAAAAGGCAGAAATTGATGCATATAAATATTAATTGATGCTTATAAGTCGTGTGCCAAAAAAAAAAAAAAAAAAAAAATTGGCACAGGACCCCTAGTCACTGCATTTCATATTTGCCATCCCTCCCCTCCCTAAAAATGAATGATGAAACCTTCGCTCTTGTTCAACCGTATATTTTTGTAAGATCCTCCCTGCCTGGGCAATGTCTCCACCTTTCAAACTCCATGGCCCATGTTTATGAAGGTCTCTGTTGAAAATATCTAGTCTCCAAGCTGAGATAGCCTTTATGACATAGTTAGTTAGAGTTATTTTAAAAAATAGCCTTTATGGCTAAAATTGTTGCAGTACCTCTTTATTTATTTATTTATTTTTTTACCATGGCCACTGGGAATTCTGATTGGCTGACAGCTTTCCATTAAAGGACAGTATAACCTGACACCTCTGACGCAGGTGTTCTAAATGAAAGCACCACTATAAATCTGTGGGCTTGACATTAATAGGTTATGCTTTGATTAAAGGCCTGTAAAAATAGCCAGTAAAAACTACGCCCATTATAACAGGTCTGATATTTTTGAGTATCTTGACAAGATCAACTAAAAAGAGTGAAAGAGAGCACTTCTGAAGAAGAGAAGCTCGCATAGCCTGCAGGTTTGAAGGACAACTGTAGGGGAAAGGAGAGCAGCCAAAACCTCTGAGGTTAACCTGCCTTCAACTGCACTGATAATGAAGAGATATAGAAAGACCTCGCAGGTAAGTGTGCAGGATGGGAAAAAAGGAGAAGGAGAGCATTTTTTTGTGTCAAACAGCGCTGGGTGATGTGTATCTCATCTCACCATTATCCCCCTGTATGTGAGAGTTTTTACAATATGAAAGCAGATAAGCACTCAAATTCATCAGAAAAATAAGGACATGTATTGTAGGAAAAGGGAACTATGAACAGCTGGAAACATACGTTGCAAACTTTGTTGTGTTCTTATTTCGTGTTCCCGTGTGAATCCCCGCAGATTCCTTGTTTCAGCACAGCGGAGTTGCCCAGAGGACTCTGTAGACAGAGCCCAGCATACGCTTTCCTGGTTGTGCTGGAAATCTAATGCCAGTGTTCCATTTACACTCAGAGACCTCAGGGGCTGGAGGCCGGTTCCATTTAGATGGGTGATGACAATACGATCTGAACCTCCAATGACTAGCATTGGGCGGCTGTCACCAGGATCTGGAATGAAAGGGAAAAAAGGGAAGGTATTATTTTATTTTGCCTTGGTGAGAAAGACTATTTCATCATCAGAGGTAAAAGAAATGAAATGCATTTAGACTCAGAAAGATAGGGGGGAGAGAGAAAAAGAAAAAGAAAAAAGACAGAAAAACAGAAAAAACAAAAAACAAAAAGAAAGAAAGAAAGAACGAAAGAAAGAATGAAAGAAGGATTTTACTCTGATACTCGGTAAAACAGCCCAAAACAATCTGACAAAACTGATTTTCAGAGCTGACTGATTTGAACTAAAAACAACAAATTGAGAAGCATAAGTCAAGTTTAGGCAGGACGGTCTGTGCTGGTGAAACTAAGATAAGCTGCTTTATGGGCTTAATTGAGCGTGCACATTCTCTGACATCAGGTTCACCCCCTAAAAAGGGCCCTTATTTATCCTGATCTTCCACAGAAGTTCAAGTTAAGGGCTACTTTCCTAATATAGGCAATAAATCAGAATGTCTGCTAACATAACTGCTTCCTCTTATCCCTCTGAATCAACTTTTAGTAGTCGGACATTTTTCTCCCACATTAGGGGTGGAAGGGGTTTTGACCAGGCTCTGTTACAGTGGTCTAGCTCGACTTTTAACCATGGAAGACTGA
The DNA here is from genome assembly GCF_026936395.1 of Plectropomus leopardus. Classification (NCBI taxonomy): domain Eukaryota; kingdom Metazoa; phylum Chordata; class Actinopteri; order Perciformes; family Serranidae; genus Plectropomus; species Plectropomus leopardus. The sequence goes on along the minus strand of NC_142185.1, from coordinate 11,645,020 downwards.
TGTAGCAATAATGGCAAGGCTTGTCTTAAACAGACCATCAGAAAGTACTTTTCTAAATTCTTAATGGAAAAAAAACTATAAAGGTTTGTTTGTGTAACCTTAGTGTTTTGGGTTTTTTTTGCTTAAAGTCCCACTGAATCTTTTTTTTTTTGTTGTTGTTGTTGTCAAAACGAATGTATATCTATATATCTATATATATATATATATATATATATATATATATATATATATATATATACACACACATATGAAGGATAAAATGTGCAGTGATGCCTCTGTTTGGAAACATGTTCCCTGCCATTTATTATATTTTGTAAATACAATAATGGTATTTTATGCAACAGGCAACAACCCCTCTGTTTCATAATCTACAATTTTCTACTTATCATGAGTCAGTGAAGTGCATTATCAAACAGACATGAAAATCATCAGGGTGAAGTAGAGTCAAATTCGTGCTAGGAATACAAATAGAGTTAAAAAAAATAATTAAAAAAAAACACCTTTCACTTTAATCTGAGCCAAATGAGAAGAGATTGAATCAAGATTAAATCCCCAAAAAGAACATTTGTGCTGCAGAGTTTCAACTTCAATCTTACACTCAACACGTTAATATGTTTTTCATTCCCTGCTGCTCCTCATCTTCTAGCCTCAGAGAGCTCTATCTGAAATTTATATTCATGAGCTTTTACAACTAATGGTAACCCCATAGTTATCCCCCATACCTCTATCGCTCTCTGCTAAATTAATATTAATGCATGTGAGCATTGGGTTCAGTTAAGTTTATGGGTAATCATATTCAGTTTATTCCTGGTAGGACACCAGTCACATTGATTAAAAGCTGCAACTGTGGTGTTCTCCCCAGCAAGGTGTGTTGGGCCTCCAGCTATTTGCAACCCATATATGCCATGATGACAACAACACACACACACACAAATCTGCTTCACTTTATGGTACAATGCATGACATAAAAAATATACCACGCAAGGTTAAGTTTGTTTATTTGAAGATGGCGGACCACCAATACACAATGCCTCCTTTGGTTGTTTTGTTTTTAAGTAGGTTGTTTTACTCATCGGGACAGATTTGTTAGCAGCATCGGGCATTAACATAAATCAGAGTGACGCTTGGCATTGTCTCCGTGCAAAATACTCCAGACTGCTCCCACTTAAAATCTCATGCTCATTAATTTTATCATTATCCTGCCTGACCATGTCTACCCATTCCCACGTGGGTGATCGATGTGGTCACTACTAAACCACATTAATCCTCCCCTACCAAAGTTACAGAGCACCAAAGCTGATGATAAGCAAGAATTTCACTCTGGTTGGACAAAACCGCCCTGTTTATTATTAGAAATGAAACATACATACTATGCAGATTATGTTGTTTGCAATGCAAGTGTGCCGCTCACCTTGTCTGGCTTTGCAAGATATCCTGTCAGGCTGCAGGATGTATCCCTCTGTGCAGCTGCATCTGTATGACCCATAGGTGTTCGTGCAGGTTTGGCTGCATGCGCCATACATGGCACATTCATCATGATCTTATGGAAAAAAAAAAGGAAGAGAGTCATTTGTAACAAATTAGGTGTGCTCAAACATGACCCAAATACATAAAGTATACTTAATGTGGCCTCACTCTGGCACCTCAGGCATAATTACTTTTATAACCAATGAGCCTTTTTTGGAGCTGCAGTATATAAACCGCTCTTTCTCCTGTCTTCCCGAAACAGGATCAAATTGAGGGAGGCAGTGCTACTTTGTTAAACCCCTTCCTCCAAAATAATTATGCAACTTCTGTGCCATGTTGTTGGTATAAGGTATGTGCAAAGTCCAAGTAAGACACTACAACTCTAGAGGCACCTTTGACAGCGAAATACTGTCTTCCTCGCTCGCTGTCAGAAACCAGGCCTTTGGCACATATGAAGAGTGTAGAAGGAGAGAAAAAGAATCAGAAAAGCTGTGTGCCATATAGTATAGGTGTGTATGCATGTTTGGGTGTAATGCACGTTACACAATGTCCTGCCTGCAGACAGATGGTTCTCATATACCTAGAACCTCCTGCTTATTCATCTGAGGGAAGTCTGGCCGAAGGCAAAAGCTGGGATTTGTGTTGGGGAGAGGGAGGGAGAGGTGGGGAGGGCTCCGAGGCAGGAGGCCCCCACCAGCGCAGCTGAATCCTACCTCTGCAGCTCGTCCCGTCCTCGCCGACCTCAAAGCCATCAGCGCAGAAACAGAAGGTGCCGTTTCTCGTCATGACGCAGCCATAGCGGCACCGGAGCTCATGGCAGGCTGACAGGAGCTCTGCAGGGGGAGAGAGAAAGAGAGAAAAAGTGAAGATTGGAAGAAAAAGGTGGGAAAGGGTACCTGGAATGGAAAATTACTTTTTGAATTGGGAAAATATTTTTTTGGATTTCTGCTGCTCCCCTGTCATTTAGCAATAAAACAATAAATAAATATCTGACCATCACAAGTTTGAAATTCTTCTAGGACAAGAGTTTCTATGAATCACCACATGGAAAGGAAAATGGTGTTTGTTTTTATGTAACTCTTGACCTCAGGATCAGTAAAGGATGGAACTGAAAACAACCCAAATAAATGTCATCATTTTAAATACGAAATGCCACAGGAGAGAGAAAGGAAGGGAGTAAAAAGTCATTTTTGCACTATAAAGTTTAAATGCCCAGCAATCAAAGACTTCTGATGGGAACAATTAAAAAGTATTACCAGCCTTGCATTCTAAAAGCCATTATTTGACATATTGATTGATTTGTTACAGCCAGCAGGATGTGCCAACATTGTCATTTCCCATGTATTTTCTGAAAGTTGTGATTGGTGATGACGCTCTGTATAGCACTAATCTTTATACAGGAGGGAACAAAGAACAGCTAATTATGGCATGATGAAAGTTCAGCAGAATAAATAGCACAAGAGAAAGTATAACCCTCAACACAAAGCTTTTCTCTTTTGCACAAAGATTGATATGCCACTGCTGAACATTAATTAATGTCAACTTACTACACAGAAGATAAAAGCTCGCATTGATTGTACTTGGTCTTTCCTGTGCTAACCATTTCAAGACATTATGAAATGCTGCGGCAGCGGACCAAATCATTTCTTGACAGGGTGTATTTACATTCAACAGTGTAGTGGGTACTGAACGACAATCAAAGCTTCAGTTAATATTACTTCCTGAATGAAAGTGCAGTCTTTGGTTTTGATCTTTCAGAGTTGGAATTATGTGACACCAGTGGATCAGACACTTTTTAAAACTCACTGAGTTATCACAAGTCCTTTTTTCATTAGAGTGTCTAACTTTCTTGCAAGCTCACTGACACACTGAGAGAAATGGTGTGGTTGTCTTGTTCGGAGAACAATAATATAAATACGAGTGCTTGTTGGAGACCAGACCAATAATCATACAAAAACAGTCTGTAAGTGATGGATATTAAGCAATGAAATGTATTGAGTAACTATTGACCAAAAAGCCAAAGGCATAAAACATTTTTTCACTGAAGCTGTTTATTGTAATCTCAAAAAGCGAGAGCAAAACGCTGTTATTGATATTTAAAAAATGCAGGCTGTAAAACAACAGCTCTTTTTCTTTACATAGCTTCAGAGAGGGCTGAGATGGAACTGCGGGGTTAAACTTTCAGTGTATTCTGCTTACATAAAGCCCTCAGAGGAGTTTTGACTGACGGGGCTGAGTGGAATATGGGTGAATTTTCATTTTGGGGCAAACTACTTTTTGAGGTGATAAGAGATCAAGCAAACATTGAAGTATTAAAATGGTGAATGCCCAGTAGCTTTTGGATTTCATTGACCACAGAGAGGCTGTTTGGATATTTATTAATACTCCTCACTGGCTCGTAGGGGTGAAATGACTCTTGGGATAGCAAATAGCTGGAGCTCGATAAACTTTAAAGGGAATCTGGAAACAAACTATTTCAGAGAGGCATGGTATTGCTTTTCTGTGTTTAAAGGATATGATGTAGACATTAATCATTTGGTGACAATTCTTGACTCCATTTATTCAGCCATTGGAAGAGTGACTGTTAGGCACACCTAGACATTTTGCTGTACTATAAATGTGCAAACATTTATCCAAAGTGAAGGTTTAAGACACTAGGCAGTGGTAAAACAAAGACTCTACACTAGACAAAGTGACACAAAATGATGAGTTCAATCAGAGGCAGACAAATGGATTTGTCATACCAGGATACTTCCTATTTAGGAATATATGCTATCACAAATTTAATGTTTAATCTTATATAATTGAAATAAGGATGTGTAAATAGTATAGTATATATAGTTTTAGAAAAAAATGAAGAAAAATGAAGATATAGTATATATATAGTTTCAGAAAAAAAATGAAGAAATTTGTCTTCTTTGTCAGATAAAAAAAGCATTTTCTAATTCTGTGAATTAGTAGCCCCAGAATACATTAATCAGCGTAAAATGTAAAGATTTGGTCAATAAGTCCTCCAACCAGTACAACCACAAAGGTGGTGTGGCCCCTAAAGGTGGATGACAGGGTAGCTTGTAGATGACAGTAACTGTCAGAGCTTAGTTATTAATCATGTGAAATAGTCACAGTTCCACCAAAATCACGTGCTTAGGGAACAAAACTCCATGGTTAGGTTTGGAAAAAAATGTCATTCTATGCTTAAAGTAAGAGTATTTGTTACTAACCACATTTGTTACTAACCCATGCTTATCTCACATGTCGTTACATTGTAAAATGAGTATATGTTAGTAGATTGTATCAATAATGTTAGATGATGTTAGACTACAGGAAAATATGAAATATAATATGTAGTTTTGTGTATTATTCAGTCTAGGTTGCCTAGACAAGCTTTTACAAGCTTTAGTGATAAAACAAGCTTTAGTGAAAGTACTAGCCCGTACTTTGCCACTCAGTCCACCTTCTCATCAAACCAAAATGATTCTGGATTATTGTTCTGAATTCTTACAGAAATGCAAACAGGTTATCATGTAAAGTATTTACCTGGACTCAGAGTATGGGTTGAGACAGCACAGTCAAGAAGCTCTCCAAAAGAGTGCACTGCTACATTATGCAAAACAACACGCATCCGGATAATTGTGTTTTTAGGGAGTCCCATCGTGTTACGTCAGCTGACTTCTTTGCTTTTGTAATTATCGCCATAGCCCCTAGAGGCTAACAACGGAAATACAAGTCGTAAGTCATGCATGTAAAACAACCTATGTGGTCTTACTTTGGTGGAGGACTGCTGCACTTTAATTAACGATTGTCATCATTTTTGAGTATCATTTCAACCTGTTTCAACCTCTAAACCCATTTATGATGCTCTTGCTCAGTGTGATAAAAAAAGAAGAAAAAAAAAGCTCAGTGATATTGTATGGGGCCAAATTGCTTTCAATCGTTCTCTTTACTACTTGAACTCCAGCTTCAAACTGCTCAGAAAATCGAATGCATGCTAGAGAGATTTTCACCAACCAAGTCATTTTGTCCCCACCAAGACACACAGGCAGACCTTGAGTTACCTTTTGGAGTCAAGCTTACATCCTTACTAGAGAGAATTTTAAAAGCACCAAACAAGTCCCAAAGGTAAACAAGATCTTGATAATTCCAAAATGTCTACATGAAAGCCTGTGAGGAAATCTCCCTACACATAAAAGTTCCTGTTGGGAGCTTATTATACTCATATGGGTGATATAACCCTGTCTCCTAAACATTATGCACATATACAACTAATTTGCATTGGCTAATAGGTTTTGCAGGAAATGTTATGCTGCCAGATTATGTTTTTATTAAGGTACAGACAAAACCTCTATGTGGTAGGTGGGAATAATATTTCAGTGCAAGACAACTGCAAAAGTTACTTTGATCCAACTTTGTAAGAAAAAACAAACAAACAAACAAAAAAACCTCAAAGGTGATAGGGCATTCTGCTGATAACCAAACTTAACTGCATCCCTACATCTGCACTGCCTTGCAGCTCTCCTTATGTTGTCTCCAC